>NC_136261.1:408208565-408214968 GCF_964187855.1 Myxine glutinosa | reverse complement strand
CCAGAAAATTGTTGAAATGAAAAAAATATTTTGGTATCCACATACGTATTTCTTTGGTTTGCAGTGGAACAAAACAAAAAAAGCTGAAAGAATTATATCGCATATATATATATATTGTTGCGGATCTCCGATGTCGGCTCTCCCCTTATTAAGGGGGGGTTAATCCCCTTGTCCTCTTTCTGGCCGATGCGATCCTGGAAGTTATAACATCCTTCCCGGGCAGCGCTAGGTAGGGTTTTTAAGCCTAGGGATTCACTACTACCTAAGTACTAACGCTGACCGGAAACGAGGGAATAACTCCCGCCCGAATCACGGATATTGATGGCAATGCCGAGCGGATAGCGATCCGCGATCCGAGCTGTTAACAAGTGATTAGACCCGATTATAGCGGTTCCTAATCGTGCCACGCTTACCCAATTGAGAAAAGACTAATACGATCGGATTAAGAGGAAAACCAGGAAGAACAAGGAATTTATTAACAATGTACAAAGAAGAGGAAAAGAAAGGAATGTACAAGAAAGAGGAAGGAAAAGTACACATGGCAATCTTAACCACAGTCTTAACTTATTCCCTTGGACTCTGGCCCGCTCACTCTCAGATTCGGTCTCAGACTTCAGACTCATGCGGGGGGTGTAGATGGTAGGGTGGAAGGTCCGGCGATGGCGTTCAGGCTCCGGTCCGGCTCCGGTCCCCGACCCGTGCCAGGCGATGATGGTGGAAACCCGGCAGGAAGCTCTCCGCGTAGCGTAGGCGCGAGCGGACAATTATCGTGACGGCGAAAGGTTGGTATGCTGGCGGTTATATGTAGCGCTTTTCGCACATGTCCTACCAAAGCAGCCACCTCGATCAAAAGCTCATAACGCGAGTTCTTTAGCACGCCCTCCAACGAGTCCTTTATGAATGTCAACTTTCTCCCAGTGAGTCCTTCTCATAAGTCCTCAATAAGCCAACCTTCCAACAAGTCCTCTTTAATGCGAGCTCACTCCGGCAGTCCTCACCATCAGCCTTCTCTTGGTAAAGCGCATATACTCTCGAGTCCTTCCAAAGGGCTTTGTGTGCGCACTTTTATAACCCAAGCCAGCGAACGCTCTGGAAGCCCAAACCACGCCCGGTCAGGCGACCTCACCTCAGCCCTGGTTGGCTGGTGTTGGCTTACCGGCTCCGCCCTGATGGCTGGTTGACGTGGCTGCACCTTCATCCTGGCGCTCCGCCCCCTTTTTCCAGGCTTCACCTCGTGGCTTTTGGCTGGGTTGAGCGAGCCCACGGGCAGCGAAGGCTGCTGGAAAAGGAGCGTACCAAATTGGGAGGGCCAAATGGGGCTCAGACAGGAGAGTGCTTAATGGCGTCGGTGAAGGGAGGCTGCCAAAATGAATGAAAGGGGCCTACTCTTATTTGTTTGATGCAACGCAATGCAACTATTGGGAATGGCCTAATCTAAACACGTACTATGAAATAACTGACGTCCTATGGTGACCTACGTGTTGCTTGTGGCCTATCTATGGGGTGCAATCTTTAACCTTTAATGATTTTATCTGTGTGGGTTCTCAAAACCGCAACACTGCACCCCTCCTTTTGCCAGGCTCGACCCGAGCCGAAACTTGGGTCAGGACTACTTTTACATCTACATGTGACACTTAGGTGTAGTTTCCCTCTACATTTAACATCACCCTGAGTGCGACAGTTTTAACACTAGATATGTCCCACCTGCTGCGTTGTGTCCTATCTAACTGACTCACGCCCACAATTAACCGAATTATGGAATTATTCTCAAACTAAACATTTAAGCCGGTGGGGAGCATGTTATTTACAAGACACTACTAATTATTTACAAAACTACAACCCAGGACCTGTCTTTTGTGGGAAAAAGAAGAGAGATTTTGAAAAGAGGAAATACCATTGCACTGCACTGCACCAATACCCCATACACCCATATGTACCAATAAATGCACCATAATAAAAAAAATGCACGAAAAGCACTATCACCAATATGCACAAAACATTTCAAAATAATTAATTATTGATGACGTCTTGTGCTTGCTCGACTGCTTGGCCGATGGATCTTGGCTGCTTTTTCTTCTTACTTGATGTTCTTCGGTGTGCCATCGTAAACGTTTACCATCTTTTTTGTTTGGGCACACCAAGATTAATTAATAAAAAAGGGCACAACCCACGTCCGCTTTTTTATTTATGGCCAGCAGGGCCAGCGTAGGTGGTCCGCCTGCATGGCATTGATGCCACTTAAAACACAGTGGTCCACAAGCAAGATGCTGCTGGCAGCAATGGTCTGCTCAAGCAAAGGTGCCAGGCCACAGAACGTGTGGTCCATATGGTGTACCGGTACAGGCAACAGGTAGCAGGGTGCAGCGCAAAGGTGCAGCCGCACAGCTCAGGGTACCTGCACACTCCCCTCAACAAAAGATAATGGGTCCATGGGTGGGGAGGAAAGACAAAGCAGAGGTTAGCGGGGGAAAGGGCGCAAGGGTACACGTAATCACAAGGTAATGCAACATGAGGGGTGCGGGAGAGCGAGCAGAAAAAGCTCATCCCGAGCCGTACATTACCCCCCCCCCCCCATGTCACCTACTCTACCCTTGCCATTCCCCGTATTTACAATTTACAAATTCCGTCTCTACCGTCTTGTCTCCCATATCTCCCCCTAAACCAAATTCGTCATCCAATCGCTCCCGAGAAGGAAGGGATGGAATCACACAATGTCTCACCCACGTCATGATGTCTTTCATTCCAAACATTTGCAAAATCTGGTGCGGAGTCCTGTCACCTTGGTGAGTGGATGTGGATGGTGTGAAGAGATTTTCATCCTAGCTAACCTTCTAATAACATTAACTCAGTTACACTATCCGGGGTTTTGCCCTGCCAATCCAATTGGCCTCTTTACACTATATATATATATATATATATTTACACTATATATTACATTTACATAGTATATACACTATGCGGTTCTAAAAACCAATTCCCATTGACCATCCTGTGGTGCTCTTTCAATTCAGGGTCTCACTCCCCCAATTTTTCCTACTGTGCTCTCGCACAATTTCGGGGCTGGGTCGTGGGCCTCTACCAGCAGGTCCTACTTACCTGCGCACCTCCGCCACAGAAGTTGCCACCCAAGCTTGCCTAGCTCCTCACAACTACCCTAACTTGGGGAAGGCCCTCCTGGCTCTCTCACCCCACTAATGCCCTCTCTGGCATTGGGCTACCCGGGTCCTCTCTTAGGATCCTCGGGCCCCACTGAACTCTACTCTGAACTCTACCTGGCTCCCAGAGCCTACCTGCGGCCTCACCTGCCTGACAGACTACCAGTGGCGGAGTGTCCATTTAACCATACTCACCAACAGGCTCACATGCCCAGCCATTCCACTCACTCATGCACCCCTCAAAGCAACAACTTGCTACTCCCTGCACCACAGATGTCAATATCCAAATAATTTACCTACTCCCTCTACCTAACTTTAAACCCCTCCCTGGGTATTCGTGAAGGCGTCCATCTTTCCCCATCCACTCCTTCGCACCATGCACTCCACACCACTCATTCCACACTACTCACTATTCTCACTTGCACGCCATGCAAGTCAATCACTCAACACCATTACACACATCCTCAATACACCACTCATACACTTTCTCCGGTCATCCCAGACCATTGCCTCATTTGCTCACTCTCACCACAAAGATTCTCATTCTCAATTCCTCATTTGCGCCTAAAGCGCATCCTCATACTCACACACACAGCATCATCTAACTATCTCCTTCCCTCTAATACTTGTGCTTTCCCCGTCTTCCCTTATACTAAGCACATCCCTCGTCATTAACATCCATCTAATCTCTCTACATCCCCTGTACCGGTACAAAAGTCACTACTTAAATCTCGGTCTCCTAAAGTCACTTCTAAGTCCCTAACAATTATCCTAGCCCGCCCTGGCTAGTTTTCACTGCCGAACCCCATAATCTACTGCTCCTCTGCCCCAAAGAAGGGATGTGATGTGAATGGTAAAACTACCATCCATCACTACTGCTAACTATCCATTCACTATGAGCCTCTCGTGCAGGAATGCATTTTCACTGCTCGGCTTCGAAAAGCCGGCAATGCGTGCGGCTGGTGAGTCTCCTGTAGGTTGGGTCCGTCCGGCATTTTCGACTCTGGGGAGGAGGCATACTCGGGCCAAGGTTCCAAGGTCCATCTCGGCGAGGAACATTTCGGTCTCCGGCCCGATGACCCAACCTCACCCGGCCGGAGCACCGCCCCCGCCGGGGGGCAAAGGCCCGACCTGGCCTTTCTCCCCCGGAATCGTGCCGTTCACCGCTACGACGCGGCACCGACCATACAGGGCGGAGCCCAGCCCGAATCGTGCACGGCGCTCCATGCAAGAGCGCCACGGCAACGATCCCCGCCGGCCCCCGCAGCACACAAAGCGCACCACGCCCAGAGAGCTCGCGTCGGCTATCCGTCAGCCTAACCGCTGCCCCGGACAGCGTCGATGCTCGAATCGCATTTTCACATCCACACGCGACTCTTCCCATACTCACAAATCCCATACACTCCGTTACTGCACACTCTCGCGCACATTCTTGCACACTCATTGTGCTCGCACACTCTGTTACACACCTTTCTTCCACGTACTCCTCCCATGCACTCTCCCCCGTTACGTACTCCGTAACCACCCCCGGTGTGCACTCTCGCATCCACCCACTCAGTGCACACCTACCCACGGGTGTGCAATCTCCTGTCGCACACCAAATCACGTGCTCCGGTGTGCATCCCCACACACGCTCCTCATCCATCTCCGGTGTGCATCCTCGCACACTCTCTCCATCCATCTCATCCTCTGTGTCACTCTCACTCTCACGCCCATACTCTGTTCCACACATACACTCCGTCGTGCATTCTCCCTCACTTTCTGTAATACACTCGTGCTCCGGCGCCGTCCGCACACGCACGCCATTCCCTTTCACACAGCGCACCACGGACCTTCTATGAGTGCCCGGGTGATGTCTGGATCCCAAGCGCGCGAAAAATCTTTTCGCGCCAAACCTTTTCGCGCCATATACAGCCCGGCTTACCTTTGGGATCCTTTTCTCCACACACACCTGCAAATCTTTATTAGGATTAGCAAGTACGGCATCAGGATGCGAATACAGACTTTGTACACATTCCATCCTTTCCTCCCGCTGTTGCTCTTCTAAGTCCGCCGTCTCTTCCGCCCCAATTTCCACTATTTCTTTGATTTTAATTTCTTTTTCCTCGACGACCGCCGGTGCTAATAAAATACAATTTTCGAATTCTGCGGTCGTTGGCTTTCCTATCCCCCGTGTCGCAATTTCTATCCCGGTCCACGTGACTTCGCTTTGCTCCAACTCGCTTTCCCCGCACTTCTCAAGTCGCGCTACCCCGTCGCATACCGATGTGCCTTTTCCGCTCGACCTGCAGTCAATGTCCTTCCCAATCTCTTTTATTAACTCCCCTTTGGTGTCTAATTTGCCATTTATCTTTATCAATCCATCCAGGAATTGCGCCATGAAGGCTTGCATGTCGCCCACCCCCATTTGCGCAGCGGGCGCGGCCCTCGTCGCCATGTGCGAGGCGCCACCATTACCAGTTGCCACACCCTTTTTGGCTTCCTCCTCTATTCCTCCCAATTCTTCCCGGGGGTCCTGGGTTGATTCTAACCCCTCTTCTATTTCCCCCACCGGCATCCGATCGCCTTAGCTATCCATGGCACGATTTAATTTAGAGGTTTTAATAAAAATTTCGGCCGCTCGCAATTTTGACCAAATTTGTTCAGATATAAAAAATTTAGTTCGGGTCCCAAATCCCACTGCCCGACACCAATTGTTACGTCCAATATGCACAATTGGTGTCCAAAATTTGGTCTAAAAAATTTAGTGCCAGGTTCCAAATCCCCACTCCTGACTACCAATTGTTGCGGATCTCAGACGTCGGCTCTCTCCTTATCAAGGGGGGTTTAATCCCCTTGTCCTTTTATCTGGCCGACCTGAGTCCTGGAAGTTATAACGTTCCTTCCGGTCGGTGGTAAATGGGGTTGTTGGTCGAGTGTTAGTCCAATTACCTAAGTACTACCACCGGCTGTAAAGCAAGGAGATAACTCCCGCCCGAACCACGGCGTTATTGGACACGCCGAGCGAAGCGAGCCGCGATTCGGGCCATTAGCAAGGACTAAACCTGATTCTGAGCGGTTTCTAATCGTGCCACGTTTACCCAATGAGAGAAAAGACTAATGCGATCGGATAAAGAGGAAACCCAGAAAATAGGAAGAACAAAGATTGGTTTATTAACAATTTACAAGAAGGAGAAGAGGAAACGAAAGAATGTACAGGATAGGAAGAGGAAGAAGAAGAACACAGGGCAGCCTTAAACAGTCTTATT
>NC_136261.1:408076065-408206065 GCF_964187855.1 Myxine glutinosa | reverse complement strand
TCTTCATTTCAACAATATTGAGAGATAAAGGTGATATAAAATAACAAATATGATGAAACATTTACATTTTGTAGCGCACTGTATAGTTTAAATAAACATAAATGCAAATTTCGCATGTGGAAAAAGTAAGTACACCCCTACATTTATCACGACTTCAAATACCTAAAATTAGAATCAGGTGCACCAGCTCAGGTGAAAATGATTAGAACATCGTTGGAGAGGATCTTGGAAGAACCTGTCTTATTTAAACCTCAGACATTTCGTTTGGTTTGCTCTTTGTTGTTGAAGTGTGCGGCATCACCATGCCTAGATCAAAAGAGCTCTCTGAGGCCTTCAGAAAGAAGGTTATACATGCCTACAAGTCTGGAAAGGGATTTAAAAAGATCTCCAAACAATTTGAAATCAATCATTCGACTGTCCGGGAGATCATCTACAAGTGGAGAAGATTCCAAACAACTGCCAACTTGTTCAGGCCAGGCCGCCCCAGCAAGTTCAGCCCGAGATCAGACCGCAAGATGCTGAAAGAAGTCTCGAAGAACCCCAGAATGTCATCACGGAACCTACAGGTAGCTCTTGCCACTGATGATGTCAAAGTGCACGAGTCTACCATTAGAAAGAGGCTGCACAAATTTGATCTACATGGGAGGTGTGCCAGGAGGAAACCGTTGCTGTTCAGAAAGAACATCAGGGCAAGATCAAAGTTTGCCAATGAACATATAGGCAAAGACCAGCACTTCTGGAACAATGTGCTCTGGACAGATGAGTCAAAGGTAGAGCTATTTGGCCACAGTACCAGAAGACGTGTTTGGCGAAAACCAAAGACAGCATTTGACCACAAGAGCCTGATACCAACTGTAAAGCATGGTGGTGGAAATATTATGGTTTGGGGCAGCTTTGCTGCATCAGGGCCTGAGCAGTGCACCATCATATAATCCACTATGAATTCTTCATTGTACCAGAGGGTGCTTGAGGATAATGTGAGGCCATCTGTCGGAAAGTTGAAGCTCAACCGAAGGTGGACCTTGCAACATGACAATGACCCTAAACATATCAGTAAATCCACCAAGGAATGGCTGAAAAGAAAGAAATGGAGGGTTCTGGAGTGGCCAAGTCAAAGA
This sequence comes from Myxine glutinosa, assembly GCF_964187855.1. NCBI lineage: Eukaryota > Metazoa > Chordata > Myxini > Myxiniformes > Myxinidae > Myxine > Myxine glutinosa. Next base: position 408,204,947 of record NC_136261.1, on the reverse strand, counting down.
CCGGATCTAAATCCCATCGAGATATTGTGGGGGGATTTGAAACGAGCTGTGCATGCAAGAAATCCCTCAAACCTCGCACAGCTGAAATAATTCTGCATGGAGGAGTGGGCAAAAATTTCTCCCAGTCGATGTCAGAGACTGGTAGACAGTTATAAGAAACGCCTACTTGAGGTTGTTTCTGCCAAAGGGGGCAATACCACCTATTAGAGCCAAGGGTGTACTTACTTTTTCCACATGTGAAATTTGCATTTATGTTTATTTAAATTATACAATGGACTACAAAATGTAAATGTTTCATGATATTTGTTATATTATATCACCTTTATCTATCAATATTGTTGAAATGAAGATCAAATAGCTGTATGTTGAAATATGTTGAAAAAGTCAAATCTTTACATGGGGTGTACTTACTTTTTCACGTGACTGTATATAGAGAGATATATATATATATATATATATATATATATGTATAGACATTGGTAACATTTAAACGTCTTTAAATCTTCTTTTAAATTAAATGACATACTTGAACACTGTCGAACAAAAATCACCTTAGTGATACTTCCAAGAACCATACCATACTTTATCTGGGATGAATCCAGAGCCAAAATACTGTTAAATGGCAGGCCTTTTCCAATTTGTGTTCAAAATATAACATTCAATTTAAATTAAGTTGTTCCTCAAAAATTCTAACTACTCGTACATTCCCCATGGCTCGTCGATCATATGAGTGAAGTGTTGCATCGACCTGTTAAGCGGTTCTGGAGACGAAGATTTCTACATTTTTATTTTCAATCCAATATGGCCACCAGACCCACGTGACTGTTGACATCATAAATTTAATTCTGCATTCACATCGGGTCGTAGATCAGGTATATGTAGTTTCAGATTTTTCAGATAAGGATTTTGATTCTACCAATTATGGCTGGAATACCACTTCACTGATGACGTCTTCGTTATCGCCCCATATACCTAATGGGGATTTGACTACATATACCAAGTTTCAATTTTACTCTTTAAGTGGTTTCGGAGAAGCTGTCCAACTTTTTTCCTTTAATCCAATTTGAGTGCCATACCATGTGACTTATGATGTCAGAGTATTTAAAATATTCTCCATGGGGAATCCCTCCTCTGTTCAACGTTTTGCATCGACCAGCCAAGTGGTTGCAGAGAAAACCATTTTTAAAGCATATATAGATACGTATATATATATATATATATATATATATATATATATATATATATATATATATATCAGTCACTATGCGACCTTTATATCATCAGTGGAGAACCGCCAGCAAGGTGTCCCATACAGCTGCTGCTGCACCTTGCTGGGGGAGCGATACGCACCGCCTGCCACGCGGTGACGTTATCTCTGGTATCCACTCATCATATGGAGTCGACCTGGTTGCGGTTGGGAGTTACTAATAATGGTATCTGTAATCTGGTTCTCCAACCTAATGAGCGGACAACATGACGTCATCGCCATGCACGTCCGCCTTATGTGTGATGTGAATCCACAGGCTATATATATACATGGACACAGACAGACAGACAGACATGGGTGTTATAATAGTCTCACAACACCTTCGGGGGCAAGACTTACTAAAGTTAGGGTAAGTTGCCCTAGATGTAATATTGTAATTTGGTATTTATTTATCAGGGGCCCCAATACTCTGCACTTGGAGTGGGTCCTCAATGTCGGACACTTTCTTTACATGTAATGAGAAATACAATAAGAGATAAAATTAAAATTACAATGTCCCATCGCAAGGAAACGTCCCCCACACAGTGTGTGTGTGTGTGTGTGTGTGTGTGTGTGTGTGTGTGTGTGTGTGTGTGTGTGTGTGTGTGTGTGTGTGTGTGTGTGTGTGTGTGTGTGTGTGTGTGTGTGTGTGTGTGTGTGTGTGTACATGTGTGTGAACGTTTGTCCAAAAATCCCATGCACAACATTATCTGATGTTAAAACTTGCCAAGTATATTCAAGGGCCCTCAGGGGGTATCGTCAAAGGGTCTCCCCTACACAAAACTCCAGGGGGTATTGTCAAAGGGTCTCCCCTGCACATAAACCCCACATGGTATCGTCAATAGGTCTCCCCTACACAGAAACCCCACAGGGTATCGTCAATAGGTCTTCCCTACACAGAAACCCCACAGGGTATCATCAAAGGGTCTCCGCTGCACAGAAACCACACAGGGTATCGTCAATAGGTCTCACCGACACAGAACCCACAGAGGGTATCATAAAAGGGTCTCACTGCACAGAAACCCCACAGGGTATCTTCGAAGGGTCTCTGCTGCACAGAAACCCCACAGGGTATCGGCAAAGGGTCTCCACTACACAGAAACCCCACAAGGTATCATCAAAGGGTCTCCGCTGCACAGAAACCCCACAGGGTATCGTCAAAGGGTCTCCACAACACAGAAACCCTACAGGGTACCGTCAAAGGGTCTCCGTTGCACAGAAACCCCACAGGGTATCGTCAAAGGGTCTCCGCTACACAGAAACCCCACAGGGTATCGTCAAAGGATCTCCACGACAAAGACACCCCACAGGGTATCGTCAAAGGGTCTCTGTTGTGCAGAAACCCCACAGGGTATCATCAAAGGGTCTCGCTACACAGAAACCCCACAGGGTATCGTCAATCGGTCTCTGCAGCACAGAAACCCCATAGGGTATCGTCAAAGCATCTCCACTACACAGAAACCCCACAGGGTGTCATCAAAGGGTCTCCGCTACACAGAAACTCCAGGGGGGTATCGTCAAAGGGTCTCCGCTACACAAAAACCCCACAGGGTGTCGTCAAAGGGTCTCTGCTACACAGAAACCCCACAGGGTATCGTCAAAGGGTCTCCGCTGCACAGAAACTGCACAGGGTATCATCAAAGGGTCTCCGATACACAGAAATCCCACAGGGTATCATCAAAGGGTCTCCACTACACAGAAACCCCACAGGGTGTCGTCAAAGGGTCTCCGCTACACAGAAACTCCAGGGGGGTATCGTCAAAGGGTCTCCGCTGCACAGAAACCCCACAGGCTATTGTCAAAAGGGTCTCCGCTACACAGAAACTCCAGGGGGGTATCGTCAAAGGGTCTCCGCTACACAGAAACTCCACAGGGTGTCGTCAAAGGGTCTCCGCTACACAGAAATCCCACAGGCTATCGTCAAAGGGTCTCCGCTACACAGAAATCCCACAGGCTATCGTCAAAGGGTCTCCGCTACACAGAAACTCCAGGGGGTTATCGTCAAAGGGTCTCCGTACACAGAAACCCCACAGGGTATCGTCAAAGGGTCTCCTCTACACAGAACCCCCACAGGGTATCGTCAAAGGATCACCACTACACAGAAATTCCACAGGGTATCTTCAAAGGGTCTCCACTGCACAGAAACCCAACAGGCTATCTTCAAAGGGTCTCCGCTGCACAGAAACCCCACAGGCTATCGTCAAAGGATCTCCGCTACACAGAAACTCCAGGGGGGTATCGCCAAAGGGTCTCCGCTACACAGAAATCCCACAGGGTATCGTCAAAGGGTCTCCACTACACAGAAACTGCACAGGGTATCATCAAAGGGTCTCCGCGACACAGAAACCCCACAGGGTATTGTCAAAGGGTCTCCGCTACACAGAAACTGCACAGGGTATCATCAAAGCGTCTCCCTGACACAGAAACCCCACAGGGTATCATCAAAGGGTCTCCACAACACAGACACCTCACAGGCTATCTTCAAAGGGTCTCCTCTGCACAGAAACCCCACAGGCTATTGTCAAAGGGTGTCCGCTACACAGAAACTTCAGGGGGGTATCGTCAAAGGGTCTCCACTACACAGAAACCCCACAGGGTATCGTCAAAGGGTCTCCGCTACACAGAAACCCCACAGGCTATCGTCAAAGGGTCTCCGCTACACAGAATCTCCAGGGGGGTATCGTCAAAGGGTCTCCGCTACACAGAAACCCCACAGGGTATCGTCAAAGGGTCTCCGCTACACAAAATCTGCACAGGGTATCATCAAAGGGTCTCCGCTACACAGAAACCCCACAGGGTATCGTCAAAGGGTCTCCGCTACACAGAAAACCCACAGTGTATCATCAAAGGGTCTCCGCTACACAGAAACCCCACAGGTTATCGTCAAAGGGTCTCCGCTGCACAGAAACCCCACAGGGTATCATCAAAGGGTCTCCGCTACACAGAAACCCCACAGGGTATCGTCAAAGGGTCTTCACTGCACAGAAACTCCACAGGCTATCGTCAAAGGGTCTCCGCTACACGTCAAGTACCAAACGTCAAGACACAGATTCAATCTGCCACTGAAAGTCCGAAGAGTGTAATTTTCCACAACTCTAGAAATGGTCCCTGACTACTCTGCGTAGTAGGGAAAATAAATAACGGAGAGAAAGGGAGAGAAAGGAAGAGGAAGGGAGAGAAAGATGGGAGAGAAAGGAAGAGGAAGAGGAAGAGGGGCAGGGGAGGCAGAGGGGAGGAGGCCAAATTTACCTGTGAGAAGAGTGCTTTAACCTCAGCGTTGCACAGGTATAAAGGGTAAATTGTAATAGCATCTGCCACCACCACTAGGTGGCAATATACGGTACACATTTACATAGACAATTTACACCCCTCCCCCCACCAACCCCCCTCCCTGGCCTCTCACATCTCTGCGTGAGGCCACGGCCAGATAACCTACGTTACCCCCCAACACAAAGTTGTATTTGTACCCCGAGTTTGGAGTTTGGAGTTTGTAACGCAAAAGTTGTGGCCGTGCATAGAACACATACAAACAAAGAAGGGGAGAGAATTTTTTTCCTTTTATAGGTATATAGATAATAGGATAGACATTTGGTTTCCATATACATGAGGTGTATGTATTAATTTGGTATAGGTATACTACTGTACATTCGCTACACCATACATATAGCATTGTTATATGCCATACATTTGGTATATGGTGTATATATATATATATATATATATATATATATATATATATATATATATATATATATATATATATATATATATATATATATATATATATATATATATATATAACTGTGAGAAATAGTAGAAACTCCACAGTACGAGCAGGGCGTCTCATTTGCATTGAATAAATAATCGGGAGATTGAATAAGACGCGGACGTAGCTTCAGGGCTTCGATCTTTAATTCGACAAGCTTTCGACCAACAAAGGTCTTCTTCTGAGTCTTCCTTTGAACTTGGGGCCGACTCAGAAGAAAACCTTTGTTGGTCGAAAGCTTGTCGAATTAAAGATCGAAGCCCTGAAGCTACGTCCGCGTCTTATTCAATCTCCCGATTATATATATATATATATATATATATATATATATATATATATATATATATATATATATATATATATATATATATATATATACAGACATGGCATTTAATATGGAATATTTTTTTTGTGGGGGTGAACTTACTTTTCAAGATGTCTTAGAACCAAAAGTTCATTGGAATTATATTGAAATTATCCTAGATTTTGTTAATGTGACCTTTAAAAGAAACAAAAACCACATTTGACATTTCAAAACAAATAAATTGATCCTTGAAAGTGATGTATGTCAGTATATCGAACTCAATTCATGGACAGTACTGTGTTAAACTTCTGTACATTTTCCAGAAGTATCTCTTTATTTTGCACATTAGGCAAATTTTTTTTTAACAAAAACAAAAGTTAAATTACGACTGGGATTACGGACAGTAAAATTACAGTTCAGTACTTCGTGCAACCCCCACGAGCATTCAGGAGAGCACGTACACATCGAGGCATGCTGTTCACGAGATTTGCCAAGTTTTGGACAGGAATCGCTTGCCATGCAGTTACAATAGCCTGCTGCAATTCACGCACAGAGGTCGGCTGCTGGTCCAAGTGGTCGATTTGACGCGTTAATTCTGCCCACAAGTTCTCTATCGGATTCATATCCGGGGACATGGCAGACCACTCCATATGCTCTACACCAAGGTCAGCAAGAAAGTGTTGGATCATGCGAGCACGATGAGGCCATGCATTGTCATCTTGGAAGACAAAGTTTCCTCGAAAGGCTGCACGAGCAAATGGAAGCAATGTTTCTTCCAGAATGGCCCTGTACTTGAACTGGTTCAGGTTTCCATTCAGAACAACCAGGTCAGTTTTGCCCCCTGCATGAAAAGCAGCCCAAACGGTCACCCCACCACCTCCAGCTTGGACTTTTGGCACTATACAATCTTTGTTGTAGGCTTCATGCACTTGTCTGCACACTCGGACACGGCCATCTTGACGATAGACCAGAAATATAGACTCGTCACTGAAGATCACATGATTCCAGTGTCCTGGCTGCCATTGACGGTGCTCTCTGGCCCACTGCAATCGGCGCTGGCGGTGTTGTCTGGTCAGGCGTGGCTTTCTCAGGGGACGCCTGGCACGATAGTCTGCTTGAACCAGTCGTTGGTTGACTAGCCTTCTGGATACAGGCACATTTGTCAGTTGCTGCCACTCAGCCCTAAGCCGATTAGCTGACTTGGTACGGCCATTGCGGACTAACCGGTGCAGCTGGCGATCATCCCTCCTTGTGGTTCTGCGGGGACGTCCTGGCCTCGGTATTGGAGTAGGGACACCCCTCTGCACATTTTGTTTCAGGATCTTTGACACCTGACCTTGAGTGATGCCATACTGCCGAGCAATAGCACGCTGTTTCATGCCGTAATTTCGTAAAGCCACCACTCCATGACAAACAGCATTGTCGAGTTGACGGACCATCTCCAGAGGAAGCGGCAATAACTTTTGGAGATGTGCAGCAGTTGTTTTCCACTCATACAGAACGCAACAACCCTTGTATACCCGACTGTGTAGCCAATCATCAAATGCACCTGTCCGTACATTTTGCCACGCCACCTGTGATATCATCCTGTTGTTGACTTCTTGCTGCGACAGACAATCAGTGACATGGTTCTTTTAACAAATAAATCACCATAGTGTAAAAGAAACTCACCAGATTGATATACTGAGTTAAGAAAGTAAACCCAAGTCAAGAAAAAAAAATTATTCCATATTAAATGCCACGTCTGCGTGTATATATATATATATATATATATATGTGTATATATATATATGCAGTAGTATACACATACTATATATATATATGTATGTATATATATATATGTATATGTATATATGTATATGTATATATATATATATGTATATGTATATATATGTATATGTATATATATATGTATATGTATATATATATATATATGTATATATATATATATATATATGTATATATATATATATATATATATATATATATATATATATATATATATATATATATATATATATATATATATATATATATATATATATATATATATATATATATATAGTATGTGTATACTATTGCACATCTGCTATGGTAGGCATTTGGTACCATACACATATATATTATTGGGTAAAATGCCAGGGGCATAGAAAAGGCCCCTTTATATGGGATGTGCCATGTGGCAAACTATAGAAAAGAAGGGACATTCCATAGCTTGTAGAAAATTCCAAACAATACAAAATAAGGCCATTCAAAAAATATTGTGTGCATGCTGGACTACCTTTGTGTTCTGAGGAAGAACCAAGTAATGCTCTAGAAAAGTTCATATAAAGGGGCGTAAATAAAAATTCATGGAATTTGTTTCGAAAGCCATCGTCTAGACTCGAGATTGTCTAGAGTCCGGCCGCCCAAAATGTGTTGGCGCTCATATCTCAAGGACTATACAATGAAACTAGCTGAAACTTGGAATATACATCGGCCAATAGGTCTAGAGTCTAGACCTATTGGCCGATGTATTTTGCAAGTTTCAGCTAGTTTCGGACAGACACCAACGTGATTTCGAGGGTTTTCTAAGTATAACTCAATAATGCATAAACAGACGTTGCTGAAATTTGGAACATGTTACCTCAACGTGCAAAGCATTTACTTCTGAAATTTGCAGCCAACTTCGTCCAGTATAAGCCGAGAAACGTATTTTCAGTCCCAATGTTAAAGCTGCATGCAGAGAAACGATTCCTCATATAAAAAGGGAGGGGAGCTTTGCGCTTCTCTTTGATTTGGTATATTTATATTGTTACGGAACCCAACGTCGGCCTCTGTTCCCCTTAGAGGGGGGATTAATCCCCTCTTCTATAACTGACCGACGTGGTCCCTGACACTGCACAGCTACCCCCGGAAAGGTAGGTGCACAGCCCCGTTCGTACCGCGGACAGATGTTAATTGCCGAGCGGTTTTAGCAACCGCGGCACGAACTATTAACAGATACTAGACCCGATCCTTAAACGTTGGCCAAATCGTGCCACAGGTTTTCAATGGGGAAAAGACAAAGACGATGGATGTGAAGAAGAAGAAGAAGACAAAAGGTAGGAAAAAAGAATATGATTTATTACTACTATTTACAACCAAAAGAAAGAAACCAAGGAAGAAGGAAGGATAATAAAATAATGGCAGAAAGAGGGACGGACCAGAAGGACACAGAGCAATTTCTAGCTTAACTAAACAGGCTTAACTTATACCCCAGGACAAGACACACAGAACAAACTCACGTACAGAGAAGGATGGAATGGCAGGAATGAAGGACTGGAAGGAGAGAGGAAGGTTCGGCTGGGGCAGATGGTTCGGGCTTGATCCCACACGGGACGTCGGGCTGGACCTCGACGGCCACCGATGCCACCGATCCTGGTTCCCGTGGGGTAACGAGTCGAAGCTGCCTGGTGGAGCCAACGCTACTTGGTGGAGTCAAAGCTGCTGGTGGAGGGTCTGGCGTAACGGGTTCTCTCTCTCTGCTCTGCCGTTTCTTTGACGCAACTCTCAGGACTCTCTTGAACTCTCTTGAACTCCCTTCAACTCTCTTGAACTCTCTTGAACTCCCTTCAACTCTCTTGAACTCCCTTCAACTCTCTTGAACTCTCTTCAACTCTCTTGAACTCTCTTGAACTCTCTTGAACTCCCTTCAACTCTCTTGAACTCTCTTAAACTCCCTTCAACTCTCTTGAACTCCCTTGAACTCCCTTGAACTCTCTTGAACTCCTTTCAAAGGCTTCCGCGCCCGCTTATATAACGCCTCGGGCGATCAAGCCGCCGGCCTCCAGGACACGCCCATCGGTGAGCTCGCCTCGGCCCTGAATGGTCACGAGGGCTCACCGATCCCGCCCTTAGAGGAGGCGTTGGCAAGGCCACGCCTTGTTCCCGGTGCTGGGCCGACTCCTCCCACATTCTGCTCCGAGATGACCTCGTGGCTAATGGAGTCTTGCAGCGAAAAACCATAACCCCACAGCAGCAGTGGAATGCAGCAAACCGCCCAATGCAGTTGGCAATTGACGAAAGGGGAATGTGAAGGGAATCTACCTTGTTTGAATTTGGTGCAATGGAGTGTTAATTATTGGAAGACACAGCCTTAATCTAATACACATAATAAGGAGATAACTACTGAACAAGGAGGAAATCTATGATTTGCTACGTGATTGTTTATGGAATAACTACGGGCACGACGACCTTTGACCTTTATACACCAAAGGGAGGAAGGAGGGTGATATTTTACAATTAAACACAAAAAAAAAACACAATTCTCAAATCCATAACACTGCACCCTCCTCCTCTTAGGCACGTCCTGGGCCTATTACTTTTACCTTTAGTGTGGCACGTAGGTGTAGTTCCCTCTACATGTAACCTGACCCTGAGTGTTACAGTTTTAAAACACAAATAAATATGTCCCGCTGCTCCATTGCACCCTACCTAGCAGATGTACGCCCACAGCTAACCGAATTGCGGAATTGTCTTCAAACTACAACATGAACGATGGGGGAGCATTATTTACAGTAACGCTACTTGTATTTACAAAACGCAACCCAGGACCTGTGATTGTTCTTTTGGGGGGGGGGGGGAGACAGCCTGTGCTGCATCGACGCACCTGAAAGCACCAAAACGCACCAAAACACCATCAAGCACCAATCGGTGCACAGTCACCACAGTTCATAATAAAAAGAAACCCAACAAACCCCTGGTGGTGCCCTGGTGCTGGTCTTGTGCTGGTGCTGGTCTTTCTCTTCGGCTCCCTCTGCTGGCCATTGGTATTCTTCCTGATGTTGTCAACTTCGTCTTGCTGGCGGCCTATTTGGTGGAAATAAAACTTGCACAAAACGTGTCCATTGTTCTTTATTTATGGCCAACAGGGCCGACTAGGGGTGGTTCACCTGTGGGGCATAGGTGCCACGTGACCGAGGTCCGCAAGCAAGATCTCGGGCCATCATGGCCGGTTCCAGCAGAGGGGCCATGCCCCAACCCATAGGGTCCATGAGTGGTGCTCAGCCACAGACATGTGGTCCATATGTGGTGCATCGATGCAGACAGCTGGTTGCGGGAGTTTCGGGCACACAATGGCGGACTCCCACACGCTCCCCTCGGCGCCCAGTGGTGCACAGTCCTCGGGTGGGAGACAAGGTGGGGGGGGAGGGGGGGGAGAAGACAGGTGAGCGAGGGGTAAGGTCACAAGGGTACACATCAAACAAGGCAATGCAAGACGAGGTGCGTACGGAGAGCGAAGTGAGAAAGCTCGTCCCTACCGTACGTCACCCCCCCTGTTACCTACTCTACCCTTGCCGTTACCCCATATGTACAAAAATCTACACATTTACAAATTTGTCGCTACCGTCACGTCTTCCCCATATTTCCCCTACACCAAATTCGTCCCCACAATCCCTCTAACCAAATTTGCCATCACCCAATTCATCATCAATCCTCATAAGGAGGGAGAGATGGAACACAAAGTACAATGTCACACCCATGTCATGATGCGTCTCCCATTCCAAACATTTGCACCAAAATAATAAAAACAAACCATGGCATGGTGTGGAGTACCATCTTACCTCAGGTGAGTGGATGTAGATGGTGCGAGGAGATTCTTAATCCTAACTATCCTCTAAACGACTTTAATACACTTTACACTACCCGGGGTCTTTCCCTACCAAACCATTGGCAATCTTACTCTATGCGGTTTTAAGAACCAAATTCCCATTGACCAAACTGTGGTGCTTCATCAATTTGGGGTCTCACTCCCCCGATTCAACTCCCTGTGCCCTTCCACAATTTCAGGACTGGGTCGTGTGGCTCTCCCAGCAGGTCTACCCACCTGCACACCTCCACCACTGCAGTTGCCTCCGAGCTTACCTGCTCCTTATCCTAACCTATCTACTGGGGAAGGCCCTCTGGCGCTCTCCCCACTCGGTGCCCTCTCTGGCACTGGGCTACCCGGGTCCGTCCTTCGGATCCTCGGGCCCCATCCACAACTCTAACGGCTCCCAGAGCCCACCTGCGGCCTCACCTGGCTGACATCCTCACAGTGGTGGAGTGCCCATTCAACTACACGCACTAACAGGCCACACGCCCAGCCATTTCCACGTCACTAATGCACCCATCCAAACACCATTCTGCCACACGCACCACAGATGCCAATATCCAGCCACAATTTACCTGTACCCTCTACCTAACACTTACACTACCCTCCCCGGGTATTCGTGATGGGGTCCATCCTCCTTTCCCCCATCCACACCTTCGCACCATCCACTCCACTCCACAGTTTCCACCCTACTCACTCCATACCATCCATTCCATACTCCATATATTCCATACTCCATGTATTCCACACAACCATTCTCCATTCACCTGTTGTTGCACACCTGTGCAATCACTCCTACTGGTGCTTCCTGCACCCTCCTTCCTCCCTGGACCATTTGGTCAACACAACACTCAATCACTATTACTCACTCATACACTGCTCCATACACCTCCACGCTCAAAACCATTGCCTCAGGCACCCAGATTTTCCCACGCTCACACACACATCTCTCCCGAGCATTGCCCCGCAATTCCTCATTTCACCGATATCAATACTCACTCACACGGCATCATCTAATCTACCTGGTGCCCTGCTAAAACTCGCGCTTCCACGTCGCCCCTTACATTATTGCACTCCCTCGTCATTATCATCCAACTACCCTCTCTATGTCCCCGACTACCTGTCCACTATTGCTACCTACCCTTACCGTTACCTATGGTCATCTTCTCTAGATCCCTATCATTTTATCCTAACCCTCCCGGGCTAGTTTTCACTGCCAAACCCCATAAAACTATTGCTCCTTTGCCCCAGTTGTGAGGGATGGCAGAGTTGCCATCCCACCACATCGGGCATCTCCCACTATAAATTTGGCTCATCCAATTGCAATCAATCAAAATTTTCCAATCACAAATTCCCTATCCCAATTTCGGGTCCAAAACACTATCATCATCACAGTCTACTCACTGGAGCCTCTCGGTGCGCCAATTCATCTCCAAAGCTCGGCTTCGCAAAGCCGAGCAATGAATGCGGGTGGTTGGTTGCCGGCGGTTGGATCCATCCGGCATGCGGTGCAGGGAAGGAGGTTTACTCGGGCCGAGATCCCAAGGTCCACCTCGGCGCGGAGCCGTCCGGTCTCCCGCCTGATGACCCGATCTCGCCCTGCCGGAACGCCGCAACAAAAAGGGGTTGCCATGACGACCCTTCCTACCGGGCCGCCCGCTCCGCCTAGCGGAGCACGGACGTGACCGTTCAGAGCGCGGCCCGGCGTGGATCGCGTACGGTGGCTCTTTCGAAACCGCCGCAGTTACGATCCCCGCTGGTCCCCGCTGCACACGAAGCCCGGCACGCACCGAGGGCCCGCTTCGGCTAAACATCAATCTAACCGCTATCCAGTTTAGCGTCGATGCTCCACTTGCATGCTCACACCCCGCGTTCCGTTCCTTGCTCATACATCCAGCCATTTCCATGCTCTTCGTCATTGCACTTTTTCTGACACACCCCCTAGGTACACTCATAGACTTCGTCACACACCTGACCACCACACACCTTGGCACACACTCGTCGTTCGTACACCTCACTAACACACCTCTTCGCGCCCCCTCCTCGGTCACCTCCTCTGTGACAACCACGGGTGTGCACTCACTTGCACACCCAATCACGTGCTTGACTACTAACTCAAGTGTGCATTCCCACACGCGCTCGACCATCTCAGGTGTGCATCCTTCCATTCCAGGTGTACATTCTCGCTCACCTACCACAACCAACTCACGCTCCGTGTCACTCTCACTACTTTCACCACCACACTCGGTCGCGCATTCACCCTTACTCTCAACCGCACACTCTTTTATCATGCACCCCTCCGTTACACACCTTTTTCGCACATCCTCTTGCGCACACTCTCCCGTTACACCCTCCGTAACACTCACCACAGGTGTGCATTCTCTCATTACATTCCTTGTAACACCCCCCAACCCGCACTTCCATGTGGCCCCTCCCGCACACGCGCTACGACCAACTCACTCTCGACAGCACACTCACTCCTCGGCGCGCACTTTTTCCTCACACACCCCTTAGTCGGACCTCCTCGCACACCTCCTCCTTCACACTCTGTACCTGTCACACACTTCACCAGCGGCCTCTCACGAACACCCGGGTCCAAACCAACCCCCAAGCCGACTGAATCTCCCCTCACACCATATACATTTCCTAGTATACCGCCACTCACCTTGGCACCTCGTCTCCGCAACTCCTTCACCACCTGCAAACTCTTTATTTGGTTAGCAAGCACACCATCACGATTTGAGCACCGACCTTGCACATATTCCATCACTTCCTCCTTTATCTCCTTTTTAGTTTCCCTCCGTCTCTTCTTAATTTCACTCACCCCCTCTTCCACTTCCTCCAACTTTTGCTTCACCTCTTTTATTTCCCGGTGCGTCTCCTCAATTTCGTCCTCTAAGGCCATCTTGACCGTTTCTATATGCGTCCTCACCTCCCGGTCCTTCGTCTCCATTGCCTCTGTCACCTCGTCCAAACGCTTTGTCAACCCCTCATGTACCATCCGACATTCCCTCTTCGTCGCTATTAATTCATTTTTGATTTCCTTTTGTGTCGCTTTCAACCCTCCTAGTACCGCAGTGTTCTTTTCCACCTGCTCCACTAGTTCCTTTTGTCCCACCGTCAGCGCTCTACTCCCCGTGTCAGGTCCTCTATGCCCCCCTGTAACCTAGCTGTATTATTCCTCACCTCTTTCTCCATACGTTCCTCACCTCGCTTTACCTCCTCGCGTACCCCCGAGACATCCTCGCCCACACCTCGTCTTATCTCCTCCCCCATTTCTCCCATCTCTTTAGTAGATGCCGCCCTCATCTGTTCCAATTCATCCCTCTGAGCATCCAGTTTACCTTCCAACCCGATTTTCACCTCCTCTATCTGGTTCCCCATCCGTTTGATTTCCCGGGCGGATTGCTCCCCTCTTTCCCGCAATTTGTCTTCCATCCTGGCTTCTAGCCCCGTTAACCCATTCTTCACCCCTTTTATCCCGTTGTCTAACCCCTTAAACTTATTGTCTAACCCCTCAAATTTATTTCCCAATTGTTCACTGGTACCCCTCGCTTCGTCCCTCATTGCCCCCATTTGGCCCTCCATTGCTCCCATTTGGCCCTCCATTGCTCCCATTTGGCCCCCCAATCCCACAAGTTGGTTTGCCATTCGTTCCAATTGTTCCCCCATCCCCATTTGCACGGTGGCCTGCAGCTGCGCAATGAGGGCTTGCATGTCTATCCCTCCCACTTGCGCCGCGGGCGCGGCTACTGCAGCGCCGCCATTTTGTGCCTCTGCAACCATGTGCGCGAGGGCGCCATTTTGTGCGCCTGATACCTCCTCAACCACCTCCTCATTGTTCTCCTCCTCAATTTCTCCCACATACATTTCCCCGAGGTCCTGGGTCGACTCTACACCCTCTAATTCCCCCACCGGCATCCCGTCGCCTTGACCATCCATGGCACGATTTTAAATTTAGGATGTTATAAAATACAATTTTTGGGCCACTCGTAATTTGAGCGCGCTAAGCGCTTCAGGTCCGAATCTCGCTCCCGACACCAAATGTTATGGAACCCAACGTCGGCCTCTGTTCCCCTTAGAGGGGGGATTAATCCCCTCTTCTATAACTGACCGACGTGGTCCCTGACACTGCACAGCTACCCCCAGAAAGGTAGGTGCACAGCCCCGTTCGTACCGCGGACAGATGTTAATTGCCGAGCGGTTTTAGCAACCGCGGCACGAACTATTAACAGATACTAGACCCGATCCTTGAATGGTGGCCAAATCGTGCCACAGGTTTTCAATGGGGAAAAGACAAAGATGATGGATGTGAAGAAGAAGAAGAAGACAAAAGGTAGGAAATACGAATATGATTTATTACTACTATTTACAACCAAAAGAAAGAAACCAAGGAAGAAGGAAGGATAATAAAATAATGGCAGAAAGAGGGACGGACCAGAAGGACACAGAGCAATTTCTAGCTTAACTAAACAGGCTTAACTTATACCCCAGGACAAGACACACAGAACAAACTCACGTACACAGAAGGATGGAATGGCAGGAATGAAGGACTGGAAGGAGAGAGGAAGGTTCAGCTGGGGCAGATGGTTCGGGCTTGATCCCGCACGGGACGTCGGGCTGGACCTCGATGGCCACCGATGCCACCGATCCTGGTTCCCGCGGGGTAACGAGTCGAAGCTGCCTGGTGGAGCCAACACTACTTGGTGGAGTCAAAGCTGCTGGTGGGGAGTCTGGCATGACGGGTTCTCTCTCTCTGCTCTGCCGTTTCTTTGACGCAACTCTCAGGACTCTCGTGAACTCTCTTGAACTCCCTTCAACTCTCTTGAACTCCCTTCAACTCTCTTGAACTCCTTTCAACTCTCTTGAACTCCCTTCAACTCTCTTGAACTCCCTTCAACTCTCTTGAACTCCCTTCAACTCTCTTGAACTCCCTTGAACTCTCTTGAACTCCTTTCAAAGGCTTCCGCGCCCGCTTATATAACGCCTCGGGCGATCAAGCCGCCAGCCTCCAGGACACGCCCATCAGTGAGCTCGCCTCGGCCCTGATTGGTCGCGAGGGTTCACCGATCCAGCCCTTAGAGGAGGCGTTGGCAAGGCCACGCCTTGTTCCCGGCGCTGGGCCGACTCCTCCCACCTTCTGCTCCGAGATGACCTCGTGGCTAATGGAGTCTTGCAGCGAAAAACCATAACCCCACAGCAGCAGTGGGATGCAGCAAACCGCCCAATGCAGTTGGCAATTGACGAAAGGGGAATGTGAAGGGAATCTACCTTGTTTGAATTTGGTGCAATGGAGTGTTAATTAATGGAAGACACAGCCTTAATCTAATACACATAATAAGGAGATAACTACTGAACAAGGAGGAAATCTATGATTTGCTACGTGATTGTTTATGGAATAACTACGGGCACAACCTTTGACCTTTATACACCAAAGGGAGGAAGGAGGGTGATATTTTACAATTAAACACAAAAAAAAAACACAATTCTCAAATCCATAACAATATATTTGGCTGCTGCACATTCACTATGCTGTACATTTGGTACACTTATGTATTTAATAAATGTATACAGTTGGCATATGTATACTGATGTACATTCATTATGCCATACATTTGGTATGCTATAAATTTCTTACATGCATATGCATTTGGTATGCTACACATTTGGTACATGCATATGTATTTGGTATGCTATACATTTGTTACATGCATACATTTGGTGTGCTTTACATTTGGTACATTTATACATTTGGTACATGCATACATTTTGTACACTACACATTTGGTACATGCATATGTATTTGGTATGCTATACATTTGGTATGCTATATACATTTTGTGCATTCGTACTTTTGGTGTGCTATACATTTCGTACATTCATACATTTGGTACATGTATATATTTGGTACGCTGTACATTTGGTACATTTATACATTTGTTATGCTATACATTTGGTGCATTAATACATTTGGTACATTCATATATTTGGTACATGCATACATTTGATATGCTATACATTTGGTACATGTATGCATTAGGTATGCTATACATTTGGTAAATTCATACATTTGGTATGCTATACATTTGGTGCATTGATACATTTGGTACATTCTTATATTTGGTACATGCCTACATTTGATATGCTATACATTTGGTACATGTATGTATTTGTTATGCTATACATTTGGTACATGCATATGCATTTGGTATGCTATACATTTGGTACATGCATACATTTGTTATATGCATACATTTGTTATGCTATGCATTTGGTACATGGATATATATTTGGTATGCTACACATTTGTTACATACATACATTTGGTGTGCTTTACATTTGGTGTGCTTTACATTTGGTACATGCATACATTTGGTACACTACACATTTGGTGCATGCTATACATTTGGTATGCTATTTACAATTCGTACATGTATATATTTGGTACGCTATACATTTGGTGCACTACACATTTGGTACATGCATATGTATTTTGGTATGCTATATACATTTTGTGCATTCGTACATTTGGTGTGCTATACATTTCGTACATTCATACATATGGTACATGCATATATTTGGTACGCTATACATTTGGTACATTTATACATTTGTTGTGCTATACATTTGGTACATTCGTACATTTGGTATGCTATACATTTGGTATGCTATACATTTGGTATGCTATACATTTGGTACATTCATATATTTGGTACATGCATACATTTGATATGCTATACATTTGGTACATGTATGTATTTGTTATGCTATACATTTGGTACAATCATGTATGTATTTGTTATGCTATACATTTGGTACGTGAATATATATTTGGTATGCTACACATTTGGTACATGCATACATATTTGGTATACTATACAATTGGTACATTCATACATTTGGTGCATTCATATATTTGGTGCATTCATACATTTGGTACATGGATATATTTGGTACATGCATATGTATTTGGTACATGCATAAGTATTTGGTACATGCATAGGTATTTGGTACATGCATAGGTATTTGGTACATGCATAGGTATTTGGTACATGCATAGGTATTTGGTATGTTAAATATTTGCTCGTGTTAATAAATAAATGTTAATTGTTGAGCAATATTTTTTTACTTGACAAAAAGCAGATTATCAATATTTTCGTTTCGTCTTTTTCAATCCACCTTGCACAGGACAATGGGTTTACACCTGTTTGGTGCACCCTGCTCAAAGTGCTCGACGATCCCAGGTTTAAGTTCCTTTGACTCTGTTTGATTTGTCCATTGTGTCCTCAGTGTCCTTGTCCTGCATGTAACACCGGACATCTATCAGGTTATTCAGGGGCCCGAGGTGTGTTATAAACAAAGTGTTGGACAATGAGTGACATCGGTGTACCTTTACCTGGATTACATCAGGAGACGATGGAAAAATCGAAAGAGCATTTGAACTCGGGATCCCAGGATCATGAGCTAGTGCTCAGAAGGGAACACCAAACAGGCCGGCCCAGAGCCAAACTTTCACTGCCATATGTTGAGATCATAACTACAAACACGTAGGCCAGGCCTACACTTCATGTTAACAAATAATTAATTAATTAATTAATTAATTAATTAACAATCTTTGTCCTATTCAACAGATGAATAACTTATTAAGTACTGACCGTACTGTCACGTGTTTGTGTGAGGTGTTCTTGATGGAGTCTCTTCGGTACCTACAGGAATCTCACAGGAAAATCTTTAGGGGAGGGAAGGACAACATGGCGACATGACCGTTGGGCACCAATATCTCACAAAATTGTTTTGAGGAACCACTTCCTGAATTCTCTCTGATGATTGAGGGACATACAGAAGTTATTGTTCAGTAATCAAATGGGAGACTCATTCTTTCCTCATCGTACAAATCTCTAAAGGCGATTCGCACTGTGCCACCAACTTTCCAACATTGCGGTACTTTGGGGTCTGAGTTTCAGAAATTATTGTCCTTTCCCATTACCCAGAATGCTGTCCGAGTGTGGAGGATTCAGTTGGTAGGATACATTGATAGAAATAATTTTCAAGATGAAACATCGGTAGAAATCCAATGGTGAAAAGTTGCTGACCAAGTAGGCCCTAGGCCTCACTCTCCCACCCACCGCCTCTTACATCACGTTACGAGAAGCTTTAACCAGGACGACCAGGCCTGTAAATGAGTCCAGCTATGAGACGTCATCGAGCAATGGGCCGTATCACACGTCATCGAGAAAGTTGGCTCCCGCGCTCAATTCCCAAGCTCCTAGGCCGAAGACGTGGCCCTGCTTCGTCGTCGTCACAAAGGACGGGTCTGGGTAACTTGCCTTTCACTTTGGCTCACAGCCTTGGAAGCGTGGGCAAGGGCAGCTGCCTCGGCCTGGCATTGTCTGCCGTAGACTTTCAATGTCTGCTTTTTGCCAGATTGTTGAGCCGGTGCCAACTTCGGTCTGCTCGACCGATGCGCGGCCCGCGGTTTTGGTCACCCCACCGCAACCCCAAAAGTTCCCATTTACCCGGCATTAGGTGTCTGTGCATTTAAGCCGGCGCAAGACCCAGGGTTTGGAGGAAAATAAGAGATGGGAAAAAGGGGGAAAAAATCTCTTCGATCCAAGTGGGTGTGAGCTGGTGTACGTGTCAGGAGGGAAAGAAACGGCGGAGGAAAAGAAAATCAACTGCAGTTAAGTCCGGGCCAAGTGCCAAACCTCAACAAAAGCCTAAAATAGGTCGCTGGAAAAAATGTCTTCAAATGATGTCTTTTACAGTCGGGCTGTCCGAGGCTGGGAGGCGGACACTGCGCTTGTCGCACATCACATAGATACCATTTGGCGAATTGAGGGAGTCGAGCGTAGGTAAAAGTTGCACTTTGTAAACTTTTGATTCCATTTATTGTATTTCATACCAATGTGGGCTACCCATAGATTTGGAGCCTTTCTTGCTGCTGAATAATTCATGCCACTGCTGTGTGCCAAGCCCTGTACCCCGGCCTTGTCGTGGGGGTCGTCATTAGAATGCACCAGACATTGCAGTTTGTTGCCTAGTTGGAAATTGCCTTTTGTTTTATTCGCTGACTTTCTAATTAGATGAGCGAAGAACAATGCAGACATTGATGGCGGGGTTTCCCTACCCCTCCCCGCTTCTTCTTTCGAACGAGTCGACCATTGCACACCATGTTGGCACAGACTGCACGCGCGGTACTGTACAGAGGGGGCGGAAAAAAAAACCGGGAAGGGCCTCTAAGGCTGCGACAAGCTGCAATCGCTTCCCGTTCCCAAAAAGATCCTTACGACAGGCTTGCGAACATGCAAACGCCTTTGCTTTTTACCTCCTTTGTTCCATTTTTTGGCACGACTAGTGGGAAGGCAACCCTACGAAAAGCTTGTTTTACTAACGGCGGTGGTGGCAAGGTACAGTGCTGAAGTCTTATCAATGACCCTAACCCTAACCCTAACCCTAACCCTAATCCTAATCGATATATGGCATTCTGCACTCATCTTGCGTCGCCCTTCAACCGGACCGGTGTGTGCTTGTGCGCTCGCAAATGTATCATGGCTTCCTCCAACGCTTCATCGCAGCCTCCGTCGCTCGGTCGTTGCCGATTGCCCGATTGTTTGCCAAATTTTGAACAACGCGCTCAAACAAAAGGCTTCACACAACATCGCCTGGCCTACAAACATCCTGCAGCTTGTGCCATCCTGGCGCTGCCAGCCCGTGACGATTTATCTTATGTTCGCCCTCTTTCTTTTCACCTCCATGAATGCCCACATTCAGGAATGCCCGCCGTCTCCATCCCCTCCCATCACCTCTTTTTATTATAACACCAATCATTCCCTGGTCTGCAATGCAGCAAGTATGTCGGTCGGGTGGGCACGGTAACTACGCCGGGCGGGCACTGTAACCATGCCGGGTGGGCACCTCCCATTTTGATAAAGGTCTCCATGTTGACATCGAAGGCAAGACGAAAGGACGGCGACGGAATGAATTCTTGCGCTACGTTGGCACCTGCATCTGTTCGCCATTTTCGCGAGCACATCTTGCCACGCCGATCAACATTTATTCTGCGGTAAGTTTTCTCCAGAACTACTAGAAAGCTAAGATATCTTACACTTCCAATTTTGCCAATGTTGTGACGAGTCTAGTTTGGAAAGATTTATTTGTTTACCTAGTAAAATTCTGTAGCATTTGTATGATGTATTCACAGTATAGAGGCAACAAAACCCACATTTTGAGTGTAATTTGGTCATTTTTCCTTTCAAGACACATTGATTTGGAATTATTTTTTATATCACTCGAGTTTTTTTGCCTTTGCGACTTGCAAGTGAGACACTTTCAGTGAAACGCGTAGAAGCGCCACATGACGCACCACAATGGCGTCTGCACAATGGCGGCCATATTGTTTATTCTGTGCCGTTCCTGCAGCCAAGGCCATTTTGTTTCCGTGGCAATCACTAAATGCCACTTTTTTTGAAGGAGAAAAACACATTGTGCGTCACTTCCAATAATCTCATTGTCTTACAACAATCTCTGGTCAGCAGCCAGTTGGATATCGAAAAAAGAAGCCTGCCCGACAGACTTTTAGACGAACGTCGGAGCTTAGAAATGCTGCACAGATTCCAGGCACCGAGCACTGCTTTTGTCTTCGTGGCATGAGTTCAGAATCATTCCAGCATTTTGTGACACCGAGCCCGGATAAGCATGCGAGACGGTCGCAAATTGTTTTTTAGTTGGCTTCAATGCGCCACCCGATACGCCCGAGGAGCGCCGAACCAAATTCACGCTTGGAGCCCGGATTTCGTCCAATTCTCACAGTGAGAATCATTGTGCCAGCGTTTTCTTCCGGCACGGCTCGGCTAGCTGGCGGTGCGCTCGCGACAACGTGTTCAAAGTTCCAATTAAACGTCCCATAAGCTATATTATTCAACTGCGGCGGAGTCTACGCAAAAAGACAAAAATTGTGTAAATGGTCCAAAAAAAAAAAAACAAGATTGGAAAGAATTAGCTTAAAAAAAGAAATTACATGCCCAAGGACCACAACAACAAATAACAGGTGGACAGTAGGTAGTAGAGTTTCAGCTATTAAGGGTAATGCTAAATAGCAGGTACGTGTGGAACATCCGCGCATACGAGGAGCGGAGGAACAGTTGCCATGCGCATCGGCTGAAATTATTATCAAGAAATAGACATTATGAGTATGAAGAGTTGCTATGACCAAACGATGCTAAACACAAATATTCTTGATAGCCAAGGAAGGCAAGTCTTCGTACACGAGTACAAGCACGTTGATTTTATAAATTATTTTCTGCAATCTCGATTATGAGACTTCATTTGGAACCGACTAGTCTTGACATCAGAACGAGCCAGGCCGCGTGCAACTGTAATCCGAAAAAAAACGTTCTTTCAATTTGATATTCAAAAAGAGTTCAGTTTTGAGGATAGGCCTCGGTTATTTTCTCCAATCTCGATAATGAGACTTCATTTGGAGCCGACTAGTCTTGACATCAGAACGAGCCAGGCTCGTTCTGGAACTGGATAGGAGGATAGTTTGGTGAGCAGAGCAGGGTGTCAGACCGCGTGCAACTGTAATCCGAAAAAAAACGTTCATTCAATTTGTTATTCAAAAAGAGTTCAGTTTTGAGGATAGGCCTCGGTTTTCATGATTGTTGTTACTTTTCTTTTATATTTTTGATGAATGTTACTTTTCCTTTCTGTTTTGTTTAGTGCTGTTACTTTTATTTTCTGTTTTTGTTTATTGGTGTTACTTTCCTTTTCTGTTTTTGTTTATTGCTGTTACTTTCCTTTCTGTTTTTTTTTGTTGATTGTTGTTACTTTTCTTTCTGTTGATTGCTGTTACTTTTCCTTTCTGTTTTTGTTGATTGTTGTTACTTTTCTTTTCTGTTTTTGTTGATTATTGTTGCGTTTCTTTTCTCTTTTTGATGATTGCTGTAACTTTTCTGCTTTTGTTGATTGTTACTTTTCTGTTTTTGATGATTGCTGTTACTTTTCTTGTTTTGTTGATTGTTGTTACTTTTCTTTTCTATATTTGATGATTGTTGTTACTTTTCCTGTTTTTGTTGATGTTACTTTTTTTTCTGTTTTTGTTGATTGTTGTTACTTTCTTTTCTGTTTTTGATGATTGTTGTTACTTTTCTTTTCTGTTTTTGTTGATTGTTACTTTCCTGTTTTGGTTGTTTGTTGCTACTTTTCGTTTGTTTTTGTTGATTGTTGTTACTTTTCTTTTCTGTTTTTGTTGATTGTTGTTACATTTCTTTTCTGTTTTTGTTGATCGTTCTTACTTTTCTTTTCTGTTTTTGTTGATTGTTGTTACTTTTCTTTTCTGTTTTTGTTCATTGTTACTTTTATTTTCTGTTTTTGTTGATTGTTACTTTTATTTTCTGTTTTTGTTGATTGCTACTGTTCTTTTCTGTTTTTATGATTGTTGTTACTTTTCTTTTCTGTTTTTGTTGATTGTTGTTACTTTTGTTTTCTGTTTTTTTATTGTTGTTACTTTTTTTGCTATTTTTGTTTATTGTAGTTACTTTTCCTCTGTTTTTGTTGATTGTTGTTACTTTTCCTCTGTTTTTGTTGATTGTTGTTACTTTTCTTTTCTGTTTTTGTTGATTGTTGGCAATGTGAAAGTCGGCCCAGTTTTTAAGGGGTGAGAAGCCGGCCTCCCAGAATTATGAGGCAAGTGCTCAGATGGGAAGAGCAAACACGCTGAACCGCAAACAATGATGTATTCCTCTGAAACGTCTACCTGAGATCGGCATCACAGCACCTGCCTTGTACAGAGTACGTGGTTTCGTTAGTCAAGAAATAGGTGTACCCGGTGACAATGTTCATCCTGTCATTGTGATTGGACATCATCCTACCATACGAAGGCCTATTCAAATTCTAACATAATGAGGCGTCAGTAGCAATGTGAACTCGTTTAATGGAGGACATCCCCGAGATCATACCTGTACATCACGTTCATAACGTCCTTCATGTAAACGTTTAAAACGGCGATCATAAATTCCTTCACATATAATCTGAGCAGTGCACTTATGACATCACGCATTACCTGAGGCTATGAGATGTCATATTAAACAGACGCTGACCTAAAAGTTTCTTTCTCTGTGCATGTGACACTAAACCAAAACGCATCCTCCGCACCCACACAGGGAGACTCCACCCACACAGGGGGACTGCACCCACACCGGGAGACTCCACCCACACCGGGAGACTCCACCCACACCGGGAGACTCCACCCACACCGGGGGACTGCACACACACATCAGTGGACTGCACCCACACATCAGTGGACTGCACCCACACATCAATGGACTGCACCCACACATTAGTGGACTGCACCCACACATTAGTGGACTGCACCCACACAGAGAGATTGCATCCACGCCGGGGGACTGCACCCACACCGGGGGACTGCACCCACGCCGGGGGACTGCACCTACGCCGGGAGACTCCACCCACACCGGGAGACTGCACCCACACCGGGAGACTCCACCCACACCGGGAGACTCCACCGACACCGGGAGACTCCAGCCACACCGGGAGACTCCAGCCACACCGGGAGACTCCAGCCACACCGGGAGACTGCACCCACACCGGGAGACTGCACCCACACCGGGAGACTGCACCCACACCGTGAGACTGCACCCACACCGGGAGACTGCACCCACACCGGGAGACCCCACCCACACCGGGAGACTCCACCCACACCGGGAGACTGCACCCACACCGGGGGACTGCACACACACTGGGGGATTGTACCCACACTGGGGGTCTGCATCCACACATCAGCGGACTGCACCCACACCGGGGGATGCCACCCAAACCGGGAGACTGCACCCATGCTGGGGCACTGCACATAAACCGGGAGACTGCAACTACACCGGGAGACTGCACTGACGCTGGGAGACTGCACCCACACCGCGAGACTGCACCCGCACTGGGGATTGCACCCAGACACTCATATCTAACATCTGAGCACTTGTATCAATATGATGCGATCCCAGAATCACATCCCATATACTGTTGTTTGTGCAATGTACTGGTGATTTGGGTAACGTACACTCATCTTACTATAATTCACCAAATGTCCGTCCGTCTGTCTGTCTGTCCGTCTGTCTGTCCGTCCGTCCGTACGTACGTCTGTACGTCCGTTCGCAGGTACCACAAAAACGGCTGAACCGATCGCAACGATATTTTGGGTGGGTAATCCTGGGATCTCCTGGAGTAAAATAGGCTATATTGTTTTTCCAATTTCAGCTTTGACTTCCAGCATTTTCAGGTTTGGACTCCCGCATAACGTTATTTTCCCGGGTGCCGCACAAACAGCTGCACCGATAGCTGCACAGCTGCACTGATCGGCTGCACCGATCGGACTCGATGACCTCGGACAAAGATCTTTTGTAAGGACATGGGTTGAATCGCTGCTTGAGAGAATGCCAACCCCCTCCCCGCCATCATGGTCGTCTCCCCAACTCACAATCCTACGAGATATGCGGAAAGGACGACCCAAAACCAATTATCTTCTTTTTGATTCGTATATAAACATCATTAAAAGTAAATAATGACCTCGGCCAAAGTTCAAACGACGTGGGTTTAATCTCTACATGAGAGAATTCCACATAGCTATTTGGGTAGTGTATAAGCTAACAGATCGCTGTCTCCATCGATCTTGCCAAGGCCATAACACCTATCGGCTCAAAATCCTTTTAACTGTTGACTTGGTAGTTTTTACAATGAAGGAAACATTAACAAGCTGTTAAAAGTTTATTTTGTGATTAACTTGTGATTGGAGATATGTTGTTTGGAATGAAAAAAGAGATATCGACGTGATGTGACATGCCGTGATGGTTTCTAAACGTGAACTTCGCGGATCGCCATATGCAGATTCGCCACGGACCCACGATCGATGTTTCTATACGTGAACGTACCCGTTTGTTTGCGAACGGGTACGTTTTTCATGGAAGTCCTTCACGATCTTGCTGTCCATGTCTGACGTGCGACTGAAGGTGCTACAGGAATGTGGAATTTATTGGTTTCATGCTTTAGCATTCGCCGTATCTGCATTGCCTGTTTGCTTCTGGCCTCCCACCCATGCGTAGCACGAGTATCTCACGAGTACCTACTAATGGCCCAATACCTGTTTCTGCCTTTGGGCCTGGGGAGTAACTGCTGAAATCGGTCTATTCGGATTTTTCCCAACATCTTTTTTGCTCTTTACTCATTCTAATTCTTGCATTTTTCTTTTCTTCTATCTCTCTTACTCTTTATTTCTCTTCTATCTATATGTCTATAATATGGAGAAGTGAATTCTTACAGAAAATTTTCTCAAAGGTTCACTTGGCTGCGCCTGGATGGGTTTGAGGGTTGTGGAGAAGCGGCTGAAACCCACATCCTATCAAGGTTCCTCCTGATGACTCCATCTTTGTTCTTTGCTTATTCGGGTTCCTTCTGATGATTCCCCAATGCAGTATTTGATCTTTCATTCGATTAGTGTGAGAAATTCCTGAAGTTATCCTGAACACTCAAAAGACTCAGTGGGCTGTCGCCTCTTTAGCGAAGAGGTTGTGTTTGAGTAAGAATGTTTCACACTAGCTCCATGCAGGAATTTATTCTTGTTTATTTTAAAAAATTATATATATATATATTTATATAATATATATAATATATTTATTTATATTATACTCGTATATATTAAGTATATTTATATTTAGATTATATATATTATATCTATATATATAATAATAATAATAATAATTCATTTATTTTGTATAGCGCTTTTCAAGTAGCCCAAAGGCGCTTTGACAGAGTGGAAAACATAATGCATAACAATACATGAAAACAACAATTGCAAAAAGACAAGAATCAATAGGGAAATAATTAAAGCAAAAGGAGGGAGAAGGAGAGGAGATAGTCAGGGGTTAAATGCTGTGGGTTGAATGTTGAATGCAGTGTTGAACAGGTGGGTCTTTAGTGATGTTTTGAATGTGGTGAGTGAGGAGGAGTCTCTGATGGTGTGAGGTAGTGAGTTCCAGAGGGTGGGAGCAGCGATGGAGAAGGCCCTGTCCCCCCAGGATCTGAATTTGGTCCGGATGGAGGGGGTCAGGAGGTTGGTACCAGCAGAGCGGAGGTTGCGGGTGGGAGTGTGTCTGGAGAGGAGGTCAGCCTCCTCTGACACAGTTTGTGTGTGTGTGTGTGTGTGTGTGTGTGTGTGTGTGTGTAATGTTACCGATAGACTCCTAAACGGAGAGGCTTACGTGCTTGATATTTGGCATAGACATGGCCATTGAGCCTGGGACGAACATGGCCGAACTCAAAATATTTGACGATCCATATTTTTTATTCATATTTACCTCAGCGCATTTCAGCGCACGGAATCAACGGAATCAGAGCAGGTGGGCGCTGATTCGCTCAGAGCGATCACGTGATGACGCTATGAACGCTATGACGCTACGAACGGTATGACGCTACGAACGATATGACGCTACGAACGCTATGACGCTATGAAAAAAAAAATCGCTATGACGCTATGAAACGCTATGACCGCTATGACGCTATGAAAAAAAAAATCGCTATGACGCTATGAAACGCTATGACGCTATGAACGCCATGACGCTATGAACGATATGACGCTATGAAAAAAAAAATCGCTATGACGCTATGAACGCCATGACGCTATGAACGCTATGACGCTACGACGCTATGACGCTATGAAAAAAAAAATCGCTCGCTTTGCCAAGGGGCTCGCTCCCCCCCCCCCCCCCCCGTTCCCCTCCCCTCCCCCTCCCCTCCCCCGCCCGGGAATGCCGGGTACTTCTGCTAGTATATATATAAAAGAACCACCTTTAGAAGCCATTTTTTCCCCACAGAGCGGGGGTTGGCCTTTTTCGGGCACCGTGGTCCCGTTTTTGAAGCAATGTTTTATGGCCAGATGCCATTCCTGCCGCCAACCCTGTTAGTCGCCTCTTGTGACACACAGGGAATTATTTGCCGACCTCGGAAGGATGACAGGCTGAGTCAACCCCCCTGGCGTTAATTGAGTGATCGACCAGGATTCAAACCCAGGATCATATATATACAGACTTGGCATTTAATATGGAATATATTTTTTTCTTGACTTGGGTTTACTTTCTGAACTCAGTATATCAATCTGGTGAGTTTCTTTTACCCTTTGGTGATGTCTTTGTTGAAAGAACCATGTCACTGATTGTCTTTCGCAGCAAGAAGTCAATAACAGGATTATATCACAGGTGGCGTGACAAAATGTAAGGACAGGTACATTTGACGATTGGCTTCACAATCGGGTATATAAGGGTTGTTGCGTTCTGTATTAGTGGAAAACAACTGCTGCATGTCTACAAAAGTTATTTCCGCTTCCTCTGGAGATGGTCCGTCAACTTGACAATGCTGTTTGTCATGGAGTGGTGGCTTTACGAAATTACGGCATGAAACAGCGTGCTATTGCTCGGCAGTATGGCATCACTCAAGGTCAGGTGTCAAAGATCCTGAAACGAAATGCTCAGAGGGGTGTCCCTACTCCAATACCGAGGCCAGGACGTCCACGCAGAACCACAAGGAGAGATGATCGCCAGCTGCACCGGTTAGTCTGCAATGGCCGTACCAAGTCAGCTAATCGGCTTAGGGCTGAGTGGCAGCAACTGACAAATGTGCCTGTATCCAGAAGGCTAGTCAACCAACGACAGGTTCAAGCAGGCTATCGTGCCAGGCGTCCCCTGAGAAAGCCACGCCTGACCAGACAACACAGCCAGCGCCGATTGCAGTGGGCCAGAGAGCACCGTCAATGGCAGCTAGGACACTGGAATCACGTGACCTTCAGTGACGAGTCTAGATTTCTGGTCTATCGTCAAGATGGCCGTGTCCGAGTGCGCAGACAAGTGCATGAAGCCCACAACGAAGATTGCATAGTGCCAAGAGTCCAAGCTGGAGGTGGTGGGGTGACCGTTTGGGCTGCTTTTCATGCAGGGGGCAAAACTGACCTGGTTGTTCTGAATGGAAACCTGAACCAGTTCAAGTACAGGGTAATTCTGGAAGAAACATTGCTTCCATTTGCTTGTGCAGGCTTTCGAGGAAACTTTGTCTTCCAAGATGACAATGCACGGCCTCATCATGCTCGCATGATCCAACACTTTCTTGCTGACCGTGGTGTAGAGCATATGGAGTGGCCTGTCATGTCCCAGGATATGAATCCGATAGAGAACTTGTTGGCAGAATTAACGTGGCAAATCGACCAATTGGACCAGCAGGCTACCTCTGTGCGTGAATTGCAGCAGACTATTGTCACTGACTGGCAAGCGATTCCTGTCCAAACCTTGGCAAATCTCGTGAACAGCATGCCTCGACGTATACGTGCTCTCCTGAATGCTCGTGGGGGTTACACGAAGTACTGAACTGTAATTTTACTGTCCGTAATCCCAGTCATAATTTAGCTTTTGTTTTTGTTGAAAAAATTTTTTGGCTAATGTGCAAAATAAAGAGATACTTCTGGAAAACGTACAGAAGTTTAACACAGTACTGTCCATGAATTGAGTTCGATATCAGTTTACATCACTTTCAAGGATCAATTTATTTGCTTCGGAATGTCAAATGTGGTTTTTGTTTCTTTTAAAGGTCACATTAACAAAATCTAGAATAATTTCAACATAATTCCAATGAACTTTTGGTTCTAAGTCAACTTGAAAAGTAAGTTCACCCCCACAAAAGAAATATTCCATATTAAATGCCTAGTCTGTATATACACACACAACACACACACACACAAACACACACACAAACACAAACACACACCAAAGGTCCGATCATGTACCTTATCCGTAATGGGAGGTAACAACCAATCAGCTCTCACCTTTCACCTCATCAATTTTTCCCAGCTGCGAACAGGACTTTTCATTAGTTACCATTCTACCTAAAGAAAGCTGCATGATGTTACAAGGTAAAAGCCCTTTGCCGTTTTAATCCCCACACAGGTAACTCCACAGCTGCAAACATTTACATGTAGCACATGCATGAGAAACCCAATGCTACACGCCACCATCAGTCGCCTGAACGGTTTCTTCACCAGCGTAGACAAACACGTACCACTAAGGCTCCAAAACATGTATCACGTGCTACGCCGATAGCAATCATATAAATATCAAGACCCAATCGCATCTCACCAGTAATTGCACTCGAGAAAGCAACTCTGTGCCGTGCACAGCAGCTCAATAGAAAAGCGCAAACAAAGTTATCTAATTGAATGAGTCAAGCGGATCGACACAGCTCAAAATCTCAATGACAAAAAGGGAGGTGAAACACAAACACAGATAAAAGGAAATATCGAATTGAAAATACACACATGAAGAGGAAGAAGAGATTAGAACAAGTTATGGATGGATTATGACAAAACTTGGTGGTTGAGTTGGTTAGGTGACAAGAACAAGCCGATTCGATTTTGGTTCAAGTCTGGATCCAGACCTGGCCTATCAGTGGGATACAAAACGTAAAGTGTTCAACCTGGCGGAGGTGTGCGCTCTAGTCGTCCCAGTGTTGCTGTTTGTGTTTTCGTCCAATTTTCTGTGTTAAAGCATAGCTTGTTGTGCTGCATTGTCGATTTCGTTTTCGTGTAGGTTCTGGCCTACCCCTCCGATAGCCGGCGAGCAAGAACATCGAGTTAAGGCTCATGGAGGAACTTGTACTTCAATCACGTGCAGGACAAGGACATCAGTGTTCCTAAACGTGAATTACGCAGACATTACTAGACGAAGAACAAGCAAGCCCATGTGATATGGGCGATTCGAACCTGTGTTCTCCCATGTCATGAGCCAGGGTCATATCATATGAACCAAGGATCTCCCATGTCATATCACCAATGAGAGGAGATTTCAGGATCCTCTGCAATCCTTCAAACTCGTCAAGTTTCATATCGTCCTCCACAATGAAGACCTGATCAGCTGCATTGACTGGACCGTCCTCCATGGACATCGACGGTGTGCGCTCAAGGTTCAACCTTTGAAAGACTTTCTTGATCGGACAGTACCTTGTTGCGTATTGAGAACAGCAAAAGCTACGGATTGGTCTTCAGATGAAGGTCAAGGTGGATATTGATGTCAAACTTATCTCTATCTCAAGACTTGAGGATGTAGGCCTACAACACAATGGCGGTAAGATTGCATTTCATACCCATCATGGTGTTGGAGCCACATCACATGTGGACCTCGAGTCCTTGACATAGATCACCGAGGCCTCGATCAAGCCGATGTTTCTGCAGCAATAATAAGGGACAGATAGAAAGAGACAAAGACGACATTTGCGGAAGACAAGTGAGGAGCTGAAGTACACAGCATCGACTCCAACAAAGCACAGACATCACTTAATTAAATACAATATTGGACATTTTGCTGCACAGGCAAGATTTGGAATAACAATTTGGAAAAACATCAGACTTTTTGTGTGAAGAAGAAGAAGAAGAGACAGTAGAAGAAGAAGAAGAAGAAAAGGGCCACCAGTAAAGGAATAAGTTGCTCGAAATTGAATCTCGCGTGGGTCTTCGTACGAGCCTGGTGATTGGTTAAAGATGGAAACTGTGTTTAGTGTGCCCTCTGCTGTCATACTCGTTGTGGGTTGTGGATTGTTGTAGCATAGTGCCGGACAGTTCTCTCGAACAAGCCCGCACCGATCAAGAGATCCCCCACATATCCAAAATGGTGTACCCCCGCCTTCACTATATCAGTGCCATGACAGAGAGAGGAAGAGAAAGAGAAAGAGGACGAGGAAGAGGAAGAGAAAGAGAGAGAGAGAGACTGGGAGAGACTGAGAGAGAATACAACAAAAGTCATAGAAAATCAAATAAAAGGAGAAACATTCAATGTAATGTACTACATTCCAAAACAAGACATTGCAAGGACAAGGAAACACCTACATGTAAATCTCTAATACATTTTCATTTACTCCGCATATTTTTCCCACACACCATGTTTCAACAAAGGCCTTAATATTTGCATTGCTACTATAATACTTAAATTCCAGTTTGAGGGAGAGAGTGAGAGATGGAGATGGAGATGGAGATGGAGATGGAGATGGAGATGGAGATGGAGATGGAGATGAGAGAGAGAGAGAGAGAGAGAGAGAGAGAGAGAGAGAGAGAGAGAGAGAGAGACGGACAAGATGGAAAGGGCCGATCCATGGAGACCGATCGCCACTCTGACCGTGACCACACTGCCCTGCCGAATCCGAGAAACAAGGAAGAATGGGGAAGATTTGGCCCCCGACTTGCAACTACCACGAAGCGGTGTCCCCGATAGTTGTACCATTGTGGGCTGTGCGATTTCGTGTTCTCATATGAGCAGTTGTATAACGATGGTGTGATCCCAGAATCACATCCCATTATATGAATAAAAGTACACTCATATCTATTAATGCCCTTATATGAGGGTAAAAATACGCTCATATCTACTAACAACCTTATATAGTGCATTCAGAAAGTATTCAGACCCCTTCACTTTTTTCACATTTTGTTATGTTGCAGCCTTATGCTGAAATCGTTTAAATTCATTTTTTCCCTCATCAATCTACACTCAATACCCCATAATGACAAAGAGAAGACAGGATTTTAGAAAGTTTTGCAAATTTATTAAAAAGAAAAACCTGAAATATCACATTGACGTAAGTATTCATACCCTTTGCTATGACACTTGAAATTTATCTCAGGTGCCTCCCACTTCTCTTGATCATCTTTGAGATGTTTCTACACCTTGATTGGAGTGCACCTGTGGTAAATTCAATTGATTGGACATGATTTGGAAAGGCACACACCTGTCTCTATAAGGTCTCACAGCGGACAATGCATATCAGAGCAAAAACCAAGCCTTGAGGTCGAAGGAACTGCCGACAGAGCTCAGAGACAGGATTGTGTCGAGGCACAGATCTGGGGAAGCCGACAAAAAAATTTCTGCTGCATTGAAGGTTTCCAAGAGCAGAGTGGCCTCCATAATTCTTAAATGGAAGAAGTTTGGAACAACCAGGACTCTTTCCAGAGCTGGCCGCCCGGCCAAACTGAGCAATCGGGGGAGAAGGGCCTTGGTAATAGAGGTGACCAATAACCCGATGGTCACTCTGGCTGAGCTCCAGAGATCCTCTGTGGAGATGGGAGAAACTTCCAAAAAGACAACCATCACTGCAACACTCCATCGATCTGGGTTTTATGGCAGAGTGGCCAGACGGAAGCCTCTCCTCGGGGAAAGACACATGAAAGCCCGCTTGGAGTTTGCAAAAAACCACCTAAAGGACTTTCAGACTGTGAGAAACAAGATTCTGTGGTCTGACGAAACCAACATTGAACTGGTTGGCTTCCGTCTGGCCACTCTGCCATAAAGCCCAGATCGGTAGAGTGTTGCAGTGATGGTTGTCCTTCTGGAAGTTTCTCCCATCTCCACACAGGATCTCTGGAGCTCAGCCAGTGACCATCGGGTTCTTGGTTACCTCTCTTACCAAGGCCCTTCTCCCCCGATTGCTCAGTTTGGCCGGGCGGCCAGCTCTAGGAAGAGTCCTGGTTGTTCCAAACTTCTTCCATTTAAGAATTATGGAGGCCACTGTGCTCTTGGGAACCTTCAATGCAGCAGAATTTTTTTTGTAGGCTTCCCCAGATCTGTGCCTCGACACAATCCTGTCTCTGAGCTCTGCAGACAGTTCCTTCGACCTCAAGGCTTGGTTTTTGCTCTGAAATGCATTGTCAGCTGTGAGACCTTAAATAGACAGGTGTGTGCCTTTCCAAATCATGTCCAATCAATTGAATTTACCACAGGTGTACTCCAATCAAGGTGTAGAAACATCTCAAAGAAGATCAAGAGAAATCGGAGGCACCTGAGCTAAATTTCAAGTGTCATAGCAAAGGGTATGAATACTTATGTAAATTTGATATTTCAGTTTTTTCTTTTTAATAAATTTGCAAAACTTTCTAAAATCCTGTTTTCTCTTTGTCATTATGGGGTATTGAGTGGAGATTGATGAGGGAAAAATGAATTTAAACGATTTCAGCATAATGCAGCAACATAACAAAATGTGAAAAAAGCGAAGGGGTCTGAATACTTTCCGAATGCACTGTATATGGGTAAAAGTACACTAATTTCTACTAATGTCCTTATATCTTGGTAAAAGTACACTCATATCTACTAATGTCCTTACATCACGGTAAAAGTACACTCATATCTACTAACAACCTTATATATTGTTAAAAGTACACTCATATCTACTAACAACCTTATATAAGGGTAAAAGTACACTCATATCTACGAACAACCTTATATATGGGTAAAAGTACACTCATATCTACTAACAACCTTATATAAGGGTAAAAGTACACTCATATCTACTAACAACCTTATATAAGGGTAACAACCTTATATAAGGGTAACAACCTTATATATGGGTAAAAGTACACTCATATCTACGAACAACCTTATATATGGGTAAACGTACACTCATATCTACTAACAACCTTATATAAGGGTAAAAGTACACTCATATCTACTAACAACCTTATATATTGTTAAAAGTACACTCATATCTACTAACAACCTTATATAAGGGTAAAAGTACACTCATATCTACTAACAACCTTATATAAGGGTAACAACCTTATATATTGTTAAAAGTACACTCATATCTACTAACAACCTTATATAAGGGTAAAAGTACACTCATATCTACTAACAACCTTATATATTGTTAAAAGTACACTCATATCTACTAACAACCTTATATAAGGGTAAAAGTACACTCATATCTACTAACAACCTTATATAAGGGTAAATAAGGGTAAAAGTACACTCATATCGACGAACAACCTTATATATGGGTAAAAGTACACTCATATCTACGAACAACCTTATATATGGGTAAAAGTACACTCATATCTACTAACAACCTTATATAAGGGTAAAAGTACTCTCATATCTACGAACAACCTTATATATGGGTAAAAGTACACTCATATCTACTAACAACCTTATATATTGTTAAAAGTACACTAATATCTACTAACAACCTTATATATTGTTAAAAGTACACTCATATCTACTAACAACCTTATATAAGGGTAAAAGTACACTCATATCTACTAACAACCTTATATATTGTTAAAAGTACACTCATATCTACGAACAACCTTATATAAGGGTAAAAGTACACTCATA
Source organism: Myxine glutinosa (assembly GCF_964187855.1). NCBI lineage: Eukaryota > Metazoa > Chordata > Myxini > Myxiniformes > Myxinidae > Myxine > Myxine glutinosa. Next base: position 408,169,823 of record NC_136261.1, on the reverse strand, counting down.
TCTACTAACAACCTTATATATTGTTAAAAGTACACTCATATCTACTAACAACCTTATATAAGGGTAAAAGTACACTCATATCTACTAACAACCTTATATATTGTTAAAAGTACACTCATATCTACTAACAACCTTATATATTGTTAAAAGTACACTCATATCTACTAACAACCTTATATAAGGGTAAAAGTACACTCATATCTACTAACAACCTTATATAAGGGTAAAAGTACACTCATATCTACGAACAACCTTATATATGGGTAAAAGTACACTCATATCTACGAACAACCTTATATATTGTTAAAAGTACACTCATATCTACTAACAACCTTATATAAGGGTAAAAGTACACTCATATCTACTAACAACCTTATATAAGGGTAAATAAGGGTAAAAGTACACTCATATCTACGAACAACCTTATATATGGGTAAAAGTACACTCATATCTATGAACAACCTTATATATGGGTAAAAGTACACTCATATCTACTAACAACCTTATATAAGGGTAAAAGTACACTAATATCTACTAACAACCTTATATAAGGGCAAAAGTACTCTCATATCTACGAACAACCTTATATATGGGTAAAAGTACACTCATATCTACTAACAACCTTATATATTGTTAAAAGTAAACTTATATCGACTAACAACCTTATATAAGGGCAAAAGTACACTCATATCTACTAACAACCTTATATAAGGGTAAAAGTACACTCATATCTACTAACAACCTTATATAAGGGCAAAAGTACTCTCATATCTACGAACAACCTTATATATGGGTAAAAGTACACTCATATCTACTAACAACCTTATATAAGGGCAAAAGTACTCTCATATCTACGAACAACCTGATATAAGGGTAGAAGTACACTCGTATCTACTAACAACCTTATATAAGGGCAAAAGTACTCTCATATCGACGAACAACCTGATATAAGGGTAGAAGTACACTCATATCTACTAACAACCTTATATAAGGGTAAAAGTACACTCATATCTACTAACAACCTTATATAAGGACAAAAGTACTCTCATATCTACGGACAACCTTATATATGGGTAAAAGTACACTCATATCTACTAATGTCCTTATATAAGGGTAAAAGTACACTCATATCTACTAACAACCTTATATATTGTTAAAGGTACACTCATATCTACTAACAACCTTATATATTGTTAAAAGTACACTTATATCTACTAACAACCTTATAAAAGGGCAAAAGTACACTCATATCTACTAACAACCTTATATAAGGGTAAAAGTACACTCATATCTACGAACAACCTTATATATGGGTAAAAGTACACTCATATCTACGAACAACCTTATATATGGGTAAAAGTACACTCATATCTACTAACAACCTTATATAAGGGTAAAAGTACACTCATATCTACGAACAACCTTATATATGGGTAAAAGTACACTCATATCTACTAACAACCTTATATAAGGGTAAAAGTACACTCATATCTACTAACAACCTTATATAAGGGCAAAAGTACACTCATATCTACTAACAACCTTATATATTGTTAAAAGTACACTCATATCTACTAACAACCTTATATAAGGGCAAAAGTACTCTCATATCTACGGACAACCTTATATATGGGTAAAAGTACACTCATATCTACTAACAACCTTATATATTGTTAAAAGTACACTCATATCTACTAACAACCTTATATATTGTTAAAAGTACACTCATATCTACTAACAACCTTATATATGGGTAAAAGTACACTCATATCTACTAACAACCTTATATAAGGGCAAAAGTACACTCATATCTACTAACAACCTTATATAAGGGCAAAAGTACTCTCATATCTATGAACAACCTTATATATGGGTAAAAGTACACTCATATCTACTAACAACCTTATATAAGGGCAAAAGTACTCTCATATCTACGAACAACCTTATATAAGGGTAGAAGTACACTCATATCTACTAACAACCTTATATAAGGGCAAAAGTACTCTCATATCTACGAACAACCTTATATATGGGTAAAAGTACACTCATATCTACTAACAACCTTATATATGGGTAAAAGTACTCTCATATCTACGAACAACCTTATATATGGGTAAAAGTACACTCGTATCTACTAACAACCTTATATATGGGTAAAAGTACACTCATATCTACTAACAACCTTATATAAGGGCAAAAGTACTCTCATATCTACGAACAACCTTATATATGGGTAAAAGTGCACTCATATCTACTAACAACCTTATATAAGGGCAAAAGTACTCTCATATCTACGAACAACCTTATATATGGGTAAAAGTACACTCATATCTACTAACAACCTTATATAAGGGCAAAAGTACTCTCATATCTACGAACAACCTTATATAAGGGTAAAAGTACACTCATATCTACTAACAACCTTATATAAGGGCAAAAGTACTCTCATATCTACTAACAACCTTATATAAGGGTAAAAGTACACTCATATCTACTAACAACCTTATATAAGGGCAAAAGTACTCTCATATCTACGAACAACCTTATATAAGGGCAAAAGTACTCTCATATCTACGAACAACCTTATATAAGGGTAAAAGTACACTCATATCTACTAACAACCTTATATAAGGGCAAAAGTACTCTCATATCTACTAACAACCTTATATAAGGGTAAAAGTACACTCATATCTACTAACAACCTTATATATGGGTAAAAGTACACTCATATCTACTAACAACCTTATATAAGGGCAAAAGTACTCTCATATCTACTAACAACCTTATATAAGGGCAAAAGTACTCTCATATCTACGAACAACCTTATATAAGGGCAAAAGTACTCTCATATCTACGAACAACCTTATATATGGGTAAAAGTACACTCATATCTACTAACAACCTTATATAAGGGCAAAAGTACACTCATATCTACTAACAACCTTATATAAGGGCAAAAGTACTCTCATATCTACTAACAACCTTATATAAGGGCAAAAGTACACTCATATCTACTAACAACCTTATATATGGGTAAAAGTACACTCATATCTACTAACAACCTTATATAAGGGCAAAAGTACTCTCATATCTACTAACAACCTTATATAAGGGCAAAAGTACACTCATATCTACGAACAACCTTATATATGGGTAAAAGTACACTCATATCTACTAACAACCTTATATAAGGGCAAAAGTACACTCATATCTACTAACAACCTTATATATGGGCAAAAGTACACTCATATCTACTAACAACCTTATATAAGGGCAAAAGTACTCTCATATCTACTAACAACCTTATATATGGGTAAAAGTACACTCATATCTACTAACAACCTTATATAAGGGCAAAAGTACTCTCATATCTACGAACAACCTTATATAAGGGTAGAAGTACACTCATATCTACGAACAACCTTATATAAGGGCAAAAGTACTCTCATATCTACTAACAACCTTATATATTGTTAAAAGTACACTTATATCTACTAACAACCTTATATAAGGGCAAAAGTACACTCATATCTACTAACAACCTTATATAAGGGCAAACGTACACTCATAGCTACTAACAACCTTATATAAGGGCAAAAGTACTCTCATATCTACGAACAACCTTATATATGGGTAAAAGTACACTCATATCTACTAACAACCTTATATAAGGGCAAAGGTACTCTCATATCTACGAACAACCTTATATAAGGGTAAAAGTACACTCATATCTACTAACAACCTTATATAAGGGTAAAAGTACACTCATATCTACTAACAACCTTACATAAGGGCAAAAGTACACTCATATCTACTAACAACCTTATATAAGGGTAAAAGTACACTCATATCTACTAACAACCTTATATAAGGGTAAAAGTACACTCATATCTACTAACAACCTTATATAAGGGCAAAAGTACACTCATATCTACTAACAACCTTATATATTGTTAAAGGTACACTCATATCTACTAACAACCTTATATAAGGGTAAAAGTACACTCATATCTACTAACAACCTTATATAAGGGCAAAAGTACACTCATATCTACTGATGTCCTTATATAAGGGTAAAAGTACACTCATATCTACTAACAACCTTATATAAGGGTAAAAGTACACTCATATCTACTAACAACCTTATATAAGGGTAAAAGTACACTCATATCTACTAACAACCTTATATAAGGGCAAAAGTACACTCATATCTACTAACAACCTTATATATTGTTAAAGGTACACTCATATCTACTAACAACCTTATATAAGGGTAAAAGTACACTCATATCTACTAACAACCTTATATAAGGGCAAAAGTACACTCATATCTACTAACAACCTTATATATTGTTAAAGGTACACTCATATCTACTAACAACCTTATATATTGTTAAAAGTACACTTATATCTACTAACAACCTTATATAAGGGCAAAAGTACACTCATATCTACTAACAACCTTATATAAGGGTAAAAGTACACTCATATCTACTAACAACCTTATATAAGGGTAAAAGTACACTCATATCTACTAACAACCTTATATAAGGGCAAAAGTACACTCATATCTACTAACAACCTTATATAAGGGCAAACGTACACTCATAGCTACTAACAACCTTATATAAGGGCAAAAGTACTCTCATATCTACGAACAACCTTATATATGGGTAAAAGTACACTCATATCTACTAACAACCTTATATAAGGGCAAAAGTACTCTAATATCTACGAACAACCTTATATAAGGGTAAAAGTACACTCATATCTACTAACAACCTTATATAAGGGCAAAAGTACTCTCATATCTACGAACAACCTTATATATGGGTAAAAGTACACTCATATCTACTAACAACCTTATATAAGGGTAAAAGTACTCTCATATCTACTAACAACCTTATATATTGTTAAAAGTACACTCATATCTACTAACAACCTTATATAAGGGTAAAAGTACACTCATATCTACTAACAACCTTATATAAGGGTAAAAGTACTCTCATATATACTAACAACCTTATATATTGTTAAAAGTACACTCATATCTACTAACAACCTTATATAAGGGTAAAAGTACACTCATATCTACTAACAACCTTATATAAGGGTAAAAGTACACTCATATCTACTAACAACCTTATATAAGGGTAAAAGTACACTCATATCTACTAACAACCTTATATAAGGGTAAAAGTACTCTCATATCTACTAACAACCTTATATATTGTTAAAAGTACACTCATATCTACTAACAACCTTATATAAGGGTAAAAGTACACTCATATCTACTAACAACCTTATATAAGTGTAAAAGTACACTCATATCTACTAACAACCTTATATAAGGGTAAAAGTACTCTCATATCTACTAACAACCTTATATATTGTTAAAAGTACACTCATATCTACTAACAACCTTATATAAGGGTAAAAGTACACTCATATCTACTAACAACCTTATATAAGGGTAAAAGTACACTCATATCTACTAACAACCTTATATAAGGGTAAAAGTACACTCATATCTACTAACAACCTTATATAAGGGCAAAAGTACACTCATATCTACTAATGTCCTTATATATGGGTAAAAGTACACTCATATCTACTGATGTCCTTATATATGGGTAAAAGTACACTCATATCTACTGATGTCCTTATATAAGGGTAAAAGTACACTCATATGTACTAACAACCTTATATAAGTGTAAAAGTACACTCATATCTACTAACAACCTTATATAAGGGTAAAAGTACTCTCATATCTACTAACAACCTTATATATTGTTAAAAGTACACTCATATCTACTAACAACCTTATATAAGGGTAAAAGTACACTCATATCTACTAACAACCTTATATAAGGGTAAAAGTACACTCATATCTACTAACAACCTTATATAAGGGTAAAAGTACACTCATATCTACTAACAACCTTATATAAGGGCAAAAGTACACTCATATCTACTAATGTCCTTATATATGGGTAAAAGTACACTCATATCTACTGATGTCCTTATATAAGGGTAAAAGTACACTCATATCTACTAACAACCTTATATAAGGGCAAAAGTACACTCATATCTACTGATGTCCTTATATAAGGGTAAAAGTACACTCATATCTACTAACAACCTTATATAAGGGCAAAAGTACACTCATATCTACTAATGTCCTTATATATGGGTAAAAGTACACTCATATCTACTAACAACCTTATATAAGGGCAAAAGTACACTCATATCTACTGATGTCCTTATATAAGGGTAAAAGTACACTCATATCTACTAACAACCTTATATAAGGGTAAAAGTACACTCATATCTACTAACAACCTTATATAAGGGTAAAAGTACACTCATATCTACGAACAACCTTATATAAGGATAAAAGTACACTCATATCTACTAACAACCTTATATAAGGGCAAAAGTACACTCATATCTACTGATGTCCTTATATAAGGGTAAAAGTACACTCATATCTACTAACAACCTTATATAAGGGTAAAAGTACACTCATATCTACTAACAACCTTATATAAGGGTAAAAGTACACTCATATCTACGAACAACCTTATATAAGGATAAAAGTACACTCATATCTACTAACAACCTTATATAAGGGTAAAAGTACACTCATATCTACGAACAACCTTATATAAGGATAAAAGTACACTCATATCTACTAACAACCTTATATAAGGGCAAAAGTACACTCATATCTACTAACAACCTTATATATTGTTAAAAGTACACTCATATCTACTAACAACCTTATATACGGGCAAAAGTACTCTCATATCTACGAACAACCTTATATAAGGGTAAAAGTACACTCATATCTACTAACAACCTTATATATTGTTAAAAGTACACTCATATCTACTAACAACCTTATATACGGGCAAAAGTACTCTCATATCTACGAACAACCTTATATAAGGGTAAAAGTACACTCATATCTACTAACAACCTTATATATTGTTAAAAGTACACTCATATCTACTAACAACCTTATATACGGGCAAAAGTACTCTCATATCTACGAACAACCTTATATATGGGTAAAAGTACACTCATATCTACTAACAACCTTATATAAGGGTAAAAGTACACTCATATCTACTAACAACCTTATGTATTGTTAAAAGTACACTCATATCTACTAACAACCTTATATACGGGCAAAAGTACTCTCATATCTACGACAACCTTATATAAGGGTAAAAGTACACTCATATCTACTAACAACCTTATATATTGTTAAAAGTACACTCATATCTACTAACAACCTTATATAAGGGCAAAAGTACACTCATATCTACGACAACCTTATATAAGGGTAAAAGTACACTCATATCTACTAACAACCTTATATATTGTTAAAAGTACACTCATATCTACTAACAACCTTATATACGGGCAAAAGTACTCTCATATCTACGAACAACCTTATATAAGGGTAAAAGTACACTCATATCTACTAACAACCTTATATATTGTTAAGTACACTCATATCTACTAACAACCTTATATACGGGCAAAAGTACTCTCATATCTACGAACAACCTTATATATGGGTAAAAGTACACTCATATCTACTAACAACCTTATATAAGGGTAAAAGTACACTCATATCTACTAACAACCTTATATATTGTTAAAAGTACACTCATATCTACTAACAACCTTATATACGGGCAAAAGTACTCTCATATCTACGACAACCTTATATAAGGGTAAAAGTACACTCATATCTACTAACAACCTTATATATTGTTAAAAGTACACTCATATCTACTAACAACCTTATATAAGGGCAAAAGTACACTCATATCTACGACAACCTTATATAAGGGTAAAAGTACACTCATATCTACTAACAACCTTATATAAGGGCAAAAGTACTCTCATATCTACGAACAACCTTATATAAGGGCAAAAGTACACTCATATCTACTAACAACCTTATATAAGGGCAAAAGTACTCTCATATCTACGAACAACCTTATATATGGGTAAAAGTACACTCATATCTACGAACAACCTTATATAAGGGTAAAAGTACACTCATATCTACTAACAACCTTATATAAGGGCAAAAGTACTCTCATATCTACGAACAACCTTATATAAGGGCAAAAGTACACTCATATCTACTAACAACCTTATATAAGGGCAAAAGTACTCTCATATCTACGAACAACCTTATATAAGGGTAAAAGTACACTCATATCTACTAACAACCTTATATAAGGGCAAAAGTACTCTCATATCTACTAATGTCCTTATATAAGGGTAAAAGTACACTCATATCTACGAACAACCTTATATATGGGTAAAAGTACACTCATATCTACGAACAACCTTATATAAGGGTAAAAGTACACTCATATCTACTAACAACCTTATATAAGGGTAAAAGTACTCTCATATCTACTAACAACCTTATATAAGGGTAAAAGTACACTCATATCTACTAACAACCTTATATAAGGGCAAAAGTACTCTCATATCTACGAACAACCTTATATATGGGTAAAAGTACACTCATATCTACTAATGTCCTTATATAAGGGTAAAAGTACACTCATATCTACGAACAACCTTATATATGGGTAAAAGTACACTCACATCTACGAACAACCTTATATAAGGGTAAAAGTACACTCATATCTACTAACAACCTTATATAAGGGCAAAAGTACTCTCATATCTACTAATGTCCTTATATAAGGGTAAAAGTACACTCATATCTACTAACAACCTTATATAAGGGTAAAAGTACACTCATATCTCATAATGTCCTTATATCAATGTAAAAGTACACTCATATCTACTACTGTCCTTGTATAACGGTGAAGGTACACTGATAGAGATGTACATGCTCTTTCATGATCCACTCCCTTTGTGATCGAACGTGGATATTTGCTGTGTTCTTCAATTCAATGTGTCTAATAGAAATGAAAAGGTAATTAATTATTGTACATCTCTCCTTTCCTATTCCATGTCCATGCGCTGCTTGACGTCATCGCTGGACAATGAAGGGGGCTGGGAGGTGACGCGCATTGAAAGGGAGTACTCAGTTTTCACTCCGTTTGTAACTTGCAAAATCGAAGTTTTTTTCAAGTATATTGGTATTGGTTGGTCTTGTGCGTTATTCTGTCTGTTTGTTTATTACTTGGCAAAAAAATGTTTTTTGACAAGTATGTTGATCACTCCGGTTTGTGTGTGTTTGTCTGTCTGTCTGCTCACTTATACTTGCTGACAGGTCACAATCTCAAACCGATCTTCACGAAACTTTACCAAATGCTAAAGTTCGTCGTCCTACAATATCCTAGATATTTGAGGTCAAAAGGTCAAAAGGTCAACCACTTTCTTTCAAATCTCTAAAATCCTCAATTTTCATCCGATTGACTTGAAATTTGAATAGGATTTTCATACGAGCCAACTGAATTAAACCACTAACTATTTTTGAGATCAACATAGGCCAAAATATCAACATACTCCCAAAGGTCAACATAGGCCTAAGGTCAACCACTTTTCCCAAATTTCTAAATTCCTCAATTTTCATCTGATTTACTTCAAATTTGAATTGGATTTGCATATCACCTTACTGAAACCAACCACCAACTATTTTTGAGGTCAACATAGGCCAAAAGGTCAACATAGGCCAAATTTCTAAAATTGTCAATTTTCATTCGATTAACTTAAACTTTGAAGACGATTTGCATATCAGGTCACTGAAGTCAACCACTAATTATTTTTGAGGTCAAAAGGATGCTCCACTAAGTGCCATTCTACTTTGTTCTCTTTTGCCAAGTGTCGCTCCATGAGTGATGTTTCATTACTTGGCAAAATCGAAGATTTTTCAAGTATTTTGGTTGGTTGCGTTCGTTATTCTGTCTGTGTTTGTCACTCGCCTACAGGTCACAATTCGAAACCGATCGTCATGAAACTTCAATAAGTTGTAGAGGTTGTCAAGATTGACAAGACTATTGATTTTGAGGTCAAATGTGAAAGGTCATCTGGAGGTCAAATTTCTAAAATCGCCCTTTTTCGTCCGATTGACTTGAAGATTGAACATCATTTGCATATTGAGTCACTAAATTGGAAAACCAACTATTTTTGAGGTCAAAGGTCAAAGGGCAACTCAAGGTCAAACTTCCAAAATCATCAATTTTCATCTGAAAAATCATCACTTTTCATCCTATTGACCCAAGCTTTGATCCAAATCGTCAATTTTAATCTGGACGAAATGGACAATTTGATGGATCAATGGCAACCTTTTTTGATGGGGGGGGGGGGTTGAATTTTGCAGGTATCATGCTCTGCATGACGTCTTCTTGTTTTTTTTTGTTTGTTTGGCCGAGCAATATCTCAGCCATCCTTTCAGCTAGAAAGCTATAGTTTCGGCACAATAGTGAGCACGTACTTTGTCAAAAACGGTATTTTTTCTGTTTTGATTAATCAATGAATTGGTTAATTATTTCTTTATTATCGATTTATGAGGTACTTTTGTTTTTTGGGATACAAGATCGAGGCTCGTATAAGAGCTAACATTAATCAAAAAAAAAAAGCCAGACACATAAAACATATAATAAAGGGAGCGGGAGGCAAGATGGGGAGAGAAGGGGAAGCACACAAGTACAACAGTAGAGAACAGGGACATCGGGAGATCTGTGGGAGAGAGAGAGCTTTGGGAAGCCATGCGTGGATGTATAAACACATGGGCACTGCTAAGACTTCCAGGAAAGAAGTCAGTATTTCAAAAAAGTGGATCTGGGGTGAATTAGCTCGGGTAGAAAATATCAAGGTTTTGGATGGGGGAAGATAAGAGATGGTGGTGAACAGCTATTTTAAAGACCTGGAGGGAGGAGTGGGATTGAAGAGAGTGAGGGAGTTTGTTCCAGAGGCGGGAGAAAAGAGGAATGGAGGAGTGAAGGTGAGCAGAGAGTCTTGATTTTGGCAGTTTCACCAGAAGAGGGTTGCAGGCAGATCTTGTGCGACCTGTAGGAATATTTGGGGGATAGAGCCCAGATAGAGTTGGGGGAGCAAGGCCGGAGAGGAGTCGGTAGAAGACAGAAAGACCACCAACCTGCCTGCGGTGAGTGAGTGAAAGGCACTCGGCGTTAGCTTCATCGCGGGAGATTCCAATGATTCTGAAAGCTTTGGTTTCAACAGCGTGAAGACGAACTAGGTGTGAGGCAGGAGCACCAGCCCAGAGGGGAGAGCAGTATTCCATAGAGCTGCGAATGAAAGCCTTGTATGTGGTGAGGAGCTCAGGTGTGCCAAGGAAGGACTTTGCAATGCGGAGGATGCCCAGACGGCGACTGGCTTTGGAGGCCAGCTTGGAAATGTGGTTTTCCCAGGAAAGATCATGGCAGATAGTGAGACCCAAAAGATTGAGTGACAGAACATCTGGGAGAGGATTGTTCAGAAAGTGGGTGGGAGGGTTTTCCAGTCGGTCCTTTCGGAGAGACATTGTAAGAGTGTGAGATTTGTCAGGATTGAAAGACATGTTCCACTTGTTTGACCAGTCTGATTTTGTCCAGGTCTGCAGAGAGTGAGGAGGCTGCAGACTGCCGATCTGAGGGTTGGGATATGGAGCGGCAGAGAGTGGTCATCTGCAAAGAGATAGAGAGGATTTTCCAGAGAGTCGGAGAGATCATTGATGAAGACCAAAAAAAAAGGACAGGGCCCAGAACACTACCTTGGAGAAGTCCAGCCTGAACAGGAAGGGGGGGATGAGAGAAACCCATTCAGATCCACACCTTGACTACGACCAGAGAGGAAGTCCGCAAGCCATGCGTGAGATTTCCATGGATACCATCGGAGGAGAGTTTGGTGAGCGGAGCGGGGTGCCAGACCGTATCGAAGGCACGTGATATATTGAGGGAGACAGCTCTGATTTCCTGTTTGACATTGACGATCTCCATCCATTGTTGAGACAGCAGAAGCAGCATTTCCAGAGTAGAGTGACCTGGTCTGAATCCAAATTGATGATGCAAGATCAAGCCATTGGAGAAGAGGAAGGATTTGATATCCGAACCAATGATGGATTCAATGACCTCGCTGATTTATTGGGAGCAGGCTGAATGGTCTGTAGTTGCAAGGATGTAGTTGCAAGGTTTCTCATCTGGGCAATATCTCAGGCACCTTTTGATTTCGAAAGGTGATATTTCGACACGACAATGCCTAAGTGATTTGGCTGTAAAGGATATTTTTAAATTATCGATTAATCAATTAATCACTTTTTTCGATTATATAATTAATTTTCAAAAAGTTACAGCTTCGGATGAACCACTAGTGGTCTATTCGCCAATTGATTATTAAATTAATTATTTTACGATTATTATTTATTTATTTTAATTACACAATTAATCAATTATTGTACACCACTCCCTCCCAAATAAGGACATGTTGTTTATTTATTTGGCATGGGGGTGGTGTAGTATGAATGTATCTGTCCTTGTTAATTTAATCAAAATCGATCAAAGGTTAAACGTTAATTCCATACTTGATCTTAAAGGTCAAAATCTAAAAGCAGTTAAGGTTGATCTCCCATAATCAGAACACTGTCACACATGTAGAACCTGGCTCGTGTGAGTTTGTACATCTTGGCTCGATGATAGATACCTGCTGTGTGACATTTACACGGCAGACATGTTCAGCAGAGTGAATATCAGGTAAAGAACATCAAGCCGTACGAAAGGCGTTAACCCACGTGGGAGCTCCTCCACCTGTTCCGTGAGATATTCCTGCCATCCGTCGATGTAGAGCGTTGCCTGGCAACCGATACACACAGTACGGTGGCGATTGTTGGTTTTTTTTTTTTTCGGGATGCGCGGCATTCCCAGACGGAATGACGTGCCAGGCAAGCCAAGGGCGGGTTCCGAGCCGAGCCGTGCCCCTCGACGCCCACAGCTGGCGAGCTTGGTGCACGATCCAGCGGATCATGATGACGGGGCCGTGCGAAGCACTTTCCTTGAGGATCCCGATGATGGAGGTGAGCGAAGCACAGGTAGTCGTTACACCAGGAGACAAGCGTCTCGTAGAACCCAAGTCGACGTTGGGGGTTGGAGTTCGGGTGTGGCCTGGAAAGTCTGGTCGTCCAGGGAAAACGAGGATCTCTGGACCTCATCGCAAGATGGACGAGGTTACCTGCTACCTGTGATGAATTTGACAATTATCCGTGGAAAATGACAGGTAATAGGCGTATGAAGGTGAGAAAGAGGGGAGAAGTGTGCATGTGGCGTACATGATTACATAACTCTCCTCTACAACTATTGTCGAGCAAGTGTCGATTAATTCTTCCCTCTGTTCATCCCCACTACCTTTGATGTTGTCCACCTGTTGTCTGCAGCTTGTGTGTATCTGGTAACGACGTTACGCGCACGGCGTTCATTTTAAACGTTTCAATTGCGACGTATACCAGGTAACCGAGCGAGTGTCGGGATAATTAGCTTGCTGCTATTGGATTGTTGATTAGAAACCCAGCAGGTTCACTAATGACCTTGAGGGAGGGGTAATCCACTAATCTGCGTGCTGCGCGCGCGCTCTCTGCAGTGCACCCTTTGAAAAGGCCGTGCACTCCTCGAATAGGTCGAGCACCCTTCCAATAGGTCGAGCACCTATAAAATGCCCGTGCACCCCTCGAATTGGCCGTGCACCCCTTGAATAGACGGTACTCCCTCAAATATGTCGAGCACCCTTCCAATAGGCCATGCACCCCTCAAATGTGCAGTGCACCCCTCGAATGCACAGTGCACCCTTCGAATGGACAGTGCACCCCTCGAATGCACAGTGCACCCCTCGAATGGACAGTGCACCCCTCGAATGGACAGTGCACCCCTCGAATGGACAGTGCACCCCTCGAATGGACAATGCACCCCTCGAATGGACAGTGCACCCATCGAATGGACAGTGCACCCCTCGAATGGACAGTGCACCCCACGAATGGTCCGCGCACCCCACGAATGGACCGTGCACCCTTCGAATAGGCCGTGCACTCTTCGAATAGTTCGAGCACCCTTGCAATAGGCAATGCACTCCTCAAATGGGCCGTGCAGCCCTCAAATGGGCAGTGCACCCCTTGATTAGACGGTACTCCCCTCAAATATGTCGAGCACCTTTCCAATAGGCAATGCACCCCTCAAATGCGCCACGCACCACTCGAAAGGACAGTGCACCGCTCAAATGGACAGTGCACTCCTCGAATGCACAGCGCACCCCTCGAAAGGGCCGTGCACCCTTCAAATAGGCCATGCACTCTTTGAATAGGCCGTGCACTCTTCAAATAGGTCGAGCACCCCTTCCAATAAGCTATGCACTCCTCAAATGGGCCGTGCACCCCTCAAATGGACAGTGCACCCCTCAAATGGACAGTGCATCACTTGAATAGATGGTACTCCCCTCAAATATGTCGAGCACCCTTCCAATAGGCCATGCACCCCTCAAATGCACCACGCACCCCTCGAATGGACAGTGCGCCCTCAAATGGACAGCGCACCCCTCAAATGGACAGTGCACCCCTCAAATGAACAGTGCACCCCTCAAATGGACAGTGCACCCCTCGAATGCACAGTGCACCCCTCGAATAGGCCGTGCACTCTTCGAATAGGCCGTGCACTCTTCGAATAGGCCGTGCACTCTTCGAATAGGTCGAGCACCCTTCCAATAGGCTTTGCACTCCTCGAATGGGCCGTGCTCCCCTCAAATGGACAGTGCACCCCTCGAATGGACAGTGCACCCCTCGAATGGACAGTGCACCCCTCGAATGGACAGTGCACCCCTCAAATGGACAGTGCACTCCTCGAATGGACAGTGCACCCCTCGAATGGACAATGCATCACTCGAATGGACAGTGCACCCCTCGAATGGACAGTGCACCCCTCGAATGCACAGTGCACAGCTCAAATGGACCGCGAACCCCTCAAATGGACTGCGCACCCCTCGAATGGGCCGTGCACCCTTTGTATAGGCCGTGCACTCCTCAAATAGGTCGAGCACTCCTCGAATAGGTCGAGCACCCCTAAAATGCATGTGCACCCCTCGAATGGACAGTGCACCCCTCAAAGCTCAAATGGACAGTGCACACCTCAAAATGGCCGTGCACCTCTCAAATTGGCCGTGCACCCCTGAAATTGGCCGTGCACCCCTCGAATTGGCCGTGCACCCCTCGAATTGGCCGTGCACCCCTCGAATTGGCCGTGCACCCCTCGAATTGGCCGTGCACCCCTCGAATGGGCCGTGCACCCCTCAAATGGGCCGTGCACCCCTTGAATGGGCCGTGCACCCCTCGAATAAATGGTACTCCCCTCACATATGTCGAGCACCCTTACAATAGGCCATGCACCCCTCAAATGCGCCGCACACCCCTCGAATGGACAGTGCACCCCTCGAATGGACAGTGCACCCCTCGAATGGACAGTGCACCCCTCGAATGGACAGTGCACCCCTCAAATGGACAGTGCATCCCTCGAATGGACCGCGCACCCCTCGAATGGGCAGTGCACCCCTCGAATGGACAATGCACCCCTCAAATGCACTGCGCACCCCTCGAATGGACAATGCATCACTCAAATGCACAGTGCACAACTCGAATGGACCGCGCACCCCTGGAATGGACAATGCATCACTCAAATGCACAGTGCACCCCTCGAATAGACAGTGCACCCTTCGAATGAACAGTGCACCCCTGAAATAGGCAGTGCACTCCTCAAATGGACAGTGCACCCCTCAAATGGACAGTGCACCCCTCAAATGGACAGTGCACCCCTCAAATGGACAGTGCACCCCTCAAATGCACAGTGCACCCCTCAAATGCACAGTGCACTCCTCGAATGGACAGTGCACCCCTCGAATGGCCAATGCATCACTCAAGTGGACATTGGACAACTCGAATGGACCGCATACTCCTCAAATGGACCGTGCACTCCTCGAATGGGCGGTGCACCCTTTGAATAGGCCGTCCGTGCACCCTTTGAATAGGCCGTGCACTCCTCAAATAGGTCGAGCACCCTTCCAATAAGCCATGCACACCTCGAATGGGCCGTGCACCCCTCGAATGTTCCGTGCACCCCTCAAATGGACAGTACACCCCTCGAATGGACAATGTAACCCTCAAATGGACAGTCCACACTTTGAATAGGCCTAGCACTTTTCGAATCGGTCGAGCAACCTTCCAATAGGTCGACACCCTTCCAATAGGTCGAGCACCCTTCCAATAGGGATCGAGCACCCTTCCAATATGTCGTGCACCCCCAAAATCCACCGTGCACCCATCGAATGGGCCATGCAACCCTCAAATGGGCCATGCACCACTTGAATGGGTCGTGCACCCCGAATGGACAGTGCACATTATCAATTTGGCCGTGCACCCCTCGAATTGGCGGTGCACCCCTCAAATTGGCCGTGCACCCTTTGAATGGGCCATGTACCCCTCAAATGGGCCGTGCACCCCTCGAATGGGCCATGCACCCCTCAAATAGGCCATGCTCCCCTTGAATAGACGGTACTCCCCTCAAATATGTCGAGCACCCTTCCAATAGATGAAAGTGTACCCCTCAAATGCACGGCGCACACCTCAAATGGACAGTGCACCACTCGAATGCACAGTGCACCCCTCGAATGCACAGTGCACCCCTCGAATGCACAGTGCACCCCTCGAATGCACAGTGCACCCCTCGAATGCACAGTGCACCCCTCGAATGCACAGTGCACCCCTCGAATGCACAGTGCACCCCTCGAATGCACAGTGCACCCCTCGAATGCACAGTGCACCCCGCGAATGCACAGTGCACCCCTCGAATGGACAGTGCATCCCTCGAATGGACCACGCAAAACTCGAATGGACCGTGCACTCCTCGAATGGACCGTGCACCCCTCGGCTGGGCCGTGCACCCCTCAAATGCACAGTGCACTCCTCAAATGAGCCATGCACCCCTCAACTGGGCCGTGCACCCCTCAAATGGGCCGTGCACCCCTCAAATGGGCCGTGCACCCCTCGAATGGGCTGTGTACCCTTCGGATAGGCCGTGTACCCCTTGACTCGGCCATACCCTCCTCAAATAGGTCGAGCACCCTTCCAATAGGCCATGCACCCCTCAACCCTCAAATGGGCCATGCACCCTTTCAATGGGCTGTACACCCTTCAGATAGGCAGTGCACCCCTCAAATAGGCCACACATACATATATATATATATATATATATATATTATATATATATATATATACATACATATATACTAGCAAAGGTACCCTTCATTGACAGGGGTTCATTGATGTCTGATGTGAAATGAACAATTTCCTTTGGAGTGTGTATTGATAGAAACAGGAAGTCAGTGTAAATATCGAGTGAGCAAAATGTCGCAATAGGTGCAGCTGGTAACCTCGACAATCTTGTTCCATTCTTTCAGCTAAGATTTTCAATCCATACTTGTTGTACCTCAGAAGTACTGCTCGGGGGTGAAGGTGATATTATGAATGCTCAGCTGTAAAACGGTTTGGGCATGTTTTGGGCCTACAGCCTGATGGAAGATCACCAAAGTTTTTTCCATACCAACCGATCACCTCCAGACACCTATTCCTCTCCACATCGTTTCTTCAGCTCTGACCTCCCCCGTCTCTCTCTATATTCACCATAGCTTTGCTTTCAGCAATTTCCCACAGCATTTCATTCTCGTTTCTCATTCGATGATCCATAGATCCGTAGTTTCAGTTTCACGTTTCAACATCAGTTTCACTTTAAAGATATCAGTTTAGAATCATCATCACAACTTGTGATGCGACGCTAATAGTGCACAGAATAGGTCGTCAAAACCGATTTTGGGAGGGAATGTTTTCAAATTTTCTAAGGGGTCTAAAGTGTTTTAGGGTCATAAAGGGAACTAATGTGTTTAAAGAATCGAGCATCTTAAAAGTGCCAAATGGGGTCAAAAGGTGTCTCAGGCCAAAAGAGCAAAAGGGGACAAAAGTGTCCACATGGTCTTAAAAAGTCAATAAGTCTCAAAAGGGTCAAAGAAGGTGTATATGCCTCAAAAGGGTCGAAATGGGTATGAAAGTGTCGAAAGGGTGCAAAGATCTAAGGGGTGTAAAAGGTATAAAGGGTCTAGAGGGGTCTAAAGGCATGTAAGGGGTGTAAAGGGTCAAAGGGGTATAATTCAAAACATGTAATTCTAAAAAGCTCACCACCATGCAATTCAAAACACCTCACCACCACGTAATTCAAAACACCTCACCACCACGTAATTCAAAACACCTCACCACCACGTAATTCAAAACACCTCACCACCATGTAATTCAAAACACCTCACCACCATGTAATTCAAAACACCTCACCACCATGTAATTCAAAACACCTCACCACCATGTAATTCAAAACACCTCACCACCACGTAATTCAAAACACCTCACCACCATGTAATTCAAAACACCTCACCACCATGTAATTCAAAACACCTCACCACCATGTAATTCAAAATACCTCACCCCCAAGTAATTCAAAACACCTCACCACCAAGTAATTCAAAACACCTCACCACCACGTAATTCAAAACACCTCACCACCACCACGTTGCTATTTTGTCATTGTTTACACCAATCATAACACAAACAATTATTTTGCACAAATGTATTTGTAATATCTGTGATATTACATTTATAAACAATTGAAGTTGAAGTTTTAAGTTGAAAACATGCACCCAAAACAGGAGCGAGCCCTTTGGCAAAGCGAGCGATTTTTTTTTTCATAGCGTCATATCGTTCATAGCGTCATATCGTTCATAGCGTCATATCGTTCATAGCGTCATAGCGTTCATAGCGTCATAGCGATTTTTTTTTCATAGCGTCATAGCGTCCATAGCATTCATAGCGTCATAGCGTCCATAGCGTTCATAGCGTCATATCGTTCATAGCGTCGTAGCGTTCATAGCGTCATCACGTGATCGCTCTGAGCGAATCAGCGCCCACCTGCTCTGAATCCGTTGATTCCGTGCGCTGAAATGCGCTGAGGTAAATATGTATAAAAAATATGGATCGTCAAATATTTTGAGTTCGGCCATGTTCGTCCTACGCTCAATGGCCATGTCTATGTCAAATATCAAGCACGGAAGCCTCTCCGTTTAGGAGTCTATCGGTAACATTACACACACACACACACTGTGTTCTATATATATATATATATATATTGTTGTGAATATGAGAATGTGTTTTTTTTTTATTTTGTGGTGGTGGTAAAATGTTGTAAAAGGTTGTTGTAAAAGGTTGTGGTAGAATATCACCCCTCCTCCCTCCGTTGTGGTTGTATAAAGGTCAAAGGGCGTTCCCGTAGTTAGTCCATAGAAAAACATACATGTAGGTCACGATATATCTTTTCTTTTGATAGTTATCTCTTATTCTGTGTTTTAGGATAAGGCTGTGTCTCCCATTAATTAAAAGTACTCCATTGCACCAGTGAAAGAGAATAGACCCCCTTTCCTTCCCATCCCCAAAAGCCTCGATTGCCCATATTACCTCCCCTCCGATCCAATTGCCGCCATTGGCCACGAGGCAGGGTTGGGGAAGAAAGGCGTGTCTCCACCTCGTCATAGAGGGGGAGGAGTGAACCAGCCCCGCTCGACCAACCATGAGCCAGGGGTTTGGCTACAGAGGGCGGAGGAAGAGCGGTGGGGGAGGTTCGCAAAGGTTGAGGGGCGGGGGCCTATATAACCCAAGGCAGGGGTGTGGCAACGAGAGATGAGTTGGTCTGAGTCGGTTGCCAGAGGAGGGTCAGTGGTTGCGGTGGTGAGGAGTGAGAGAAAAGAAGAAAGAGTGAGGGTTTGGACCAGACAGGCAGACGGGAGATGAGCCTTTACCGAGAGACGAGAGGGAGTCCAAGGAGTTGAGTCCAACCAAGAAGTCCAGAGTTGAACTGCAGCTCGAGCCACCGCAACTGCAGTTGCTGCAGCTGGAGCCACCGAAACAGCAGCCACAGCAGCGTGAGGCCTGGACGGCAGTTTGGAGCACGGCCGCGGAGGAGCGGCGGCTGCCCAACGAGTCAATCGTGCTGAAGGACCAGTGGACCTCCCTATCCCGCCAGCCATCCATCTCCCGCCAGTCCTATCATCAATTCCCCGCGTGAGTCAGTGTTCTGTTTGTGCTGTCCTGGGTTAGTTAAGTCTGTAGATAAGCTAAATTTGCACTGTGTCATCTGCGTCTTGTACTTGTAAATAAACTGAATTGCTTTTTTTGTTGCTTGTGTGTAAATAGTAAATAAATTCAGTAGTAATATTTCAAACCTTTTGTCTTTCGTCTTGGCCTTCTTTTTCCTCTTTGCATTCGTCGCCTTTGTCTTTTCCCCATTGGGCAGCTACGGTGCGATACGGCCAAAGTCTGGGTGAATCGGGTGAGTTTGTTAGGTCGCGGTCTTACACCACCGCTCGGTCTATAACATCTAACCGCGATCTATAACAATTGGTAGTCAGGAGTGGGATTCGAACCTGGGACTAAATTTATTTAGCCCAAATTTTGGACACCAATTGTGTTAGTACTATAACAATTGGTGTCGAGGAGTGAGATCGGACCCGGAGCGCGTTTACGCGCTCGAAATTATAAAGCCGAAATTTGTTTGTTGTATAAAAATCCGAATTTTGAAATCGCGCCATGGCTGTTCAAGGCGACGGGATGCCGGTGGGAGAGATAGACGGGGTAGAATCGACCCAGGACCTCGGGGAAATGTATGTGGAAGAAAGGGAGGAGGAAAATGGCAATGTGGTTGCGGGAATATCAGGCGCGCAAAATGGCGCGCTCGCTCACGTGGTTGAAGGGTCCCAAAATAGCGGCGCCGCGGAGGGCGAGCCTGCGGTGGCGGCTGGGGACGCTGGGCAAACCGGGTTTGACCTCAGATTATTCTTGACCCAACTGAATGCAAAAATGGATAGGATGGAGGGCCAAATGGGGGTAATGAGGGACGAAGCAAGGGGTACCGTTGAGGGGTTAGACAATAATTTTAAGGGGTTAGACAATAATTTTAAGGGGTTAGACAATAATTTTAAGGAGTTAGACAAGAAATTTGAGGGGTTAGACAATGGGATAGAAGGGGTGAAACATGGGTTAACGGGGGTGGAAAATAGAATGGCTGCCCAGGAGAATCAGTTAGAGGGGGTGAAAAATGGGTTAATGGGGTTAGAAAATAGGATGGAGGACAAATTGCGGGAAATAGGGGAACAATCCGCCCGGGAAATCGAACAGATGGGGAACCAGATGGAGGAAATACGACGAGGGGTGAGTGAGGAGGTCTCGGGGCTGCGCGAGGAGGTAAAGCGAGGCGAAAAGCGTATAGAGAAAGAGGTGAGAAATAATACGGCAAAGTTACAGGGGGGAATAGAAGATCTGACGGAGGAGGTGGAGCAGCTGACAGAGGGACAAACTAAGTTAGTGGAGCAGGTTCAAAAGAACACTGCGGTACTAGGAGGGTTAAAGGCGACACAAAAAGAAATTAAAAACGAATTAATAGCGACGCAGAGGCAATGTCAGATGGTACGGGAGGAACTGACAATGAGGGTGGAAGAGGTGACAGAAGCAATGGAGACGAAGGACCGGGAGGTAAGGACGCACGTAGAAACGGTCACGGTAGCCTTAGAGGACGAACTTGAGGAGACGCACCGGGAAATAAAAGAGGTTAAACAAAAATTAGAGGAAGTGGGAGAAGAGGTGAGTGAAATTAAGAAGGGACGGACAGAAACTAAGAGAGAAATCCGGGAGGAGGTGATGGAATGTGTACAAGGTCTGTGTTCAAATCATGATGCGGTGCTCACTAACCAAATAAAAAGTTTGCAGGTGGCAGAGAAGGTGCGACGAGGTACGGAGGTGAGTGGCAATGTACATGATGTGAGGGGAGATTCAGTCGGCTTGGGGATTGGTTTGGATCCGGGTGTTCGTGAAAGGCCGTTGGTGAGGTGTGTGACAGGACAGGTGTGCGAAAAAAGGGGTGTGCGAGAATGTCCGACCATGGGGTGTGTGAGGAAAAAGTGCACGCCGAGGAGTGAGTGTGCCGTCAAGAGTGAATTGGTCGGAGCGCGTGTGCGAGGGAGCACAGGGAAGCGCGGTGTGGTGAGTGTTACGGAGGAAGTAACGAAAAAGTGTGCGCGGGAGGACGCGCGAGAAAGGTGTGTAACGGACGGGTGCATGGGGAAAGCGCATGCTGTCAAGAGTAAGGGAGAATGCATGCCTGTGGTGAGTGTTACGGAGGAAGTAACGAAGAAGTGTGCGCGGGAGGATGCGCGAGAAAGGTGTGTAACGGACGGGTGCATGGGGAAAGCGCATGCTGTCAAGAGTAAGGGTGAGTGCGCGACTGAGGGTGGAGGTGAGAGTAGTGAGAGTGAAACGGAGCGTGAGCTGGTTGTGACAGGTGGGCGAGGATGTACACCTGGGATGGAAGGATGCACACCTGGAATGGTAGAGCGTGTGTGGGAAGGCACATTTGAGTTGGTAGTGAGGCACGTGGTTGGGTGTGCGGGTGAGAGCACACCTGTGATCGTCACAAAGGAGGTGACCGAGAAAGGGGCGCGAAGCGGTGTATTGGTGAGGTGTGCGAGCAACGAATGTGTGCCAAAGTGTTCGGTGGTCAGGTGTGTGACCAAGTCGGTGAGCGGAGTGAGTGTACCGAGGTGTGAAAGAAAAGGTACGAGGAGAATGGGAACGGCTGCATGTATGAGCAAGAAAGAGGTAGCGTATGCATGTAAGCCTGCAGGTGAAGCGTCGACGGTAACCGGGTTAAAGGTTAGGTCGACTTTTAGCCGGATCGGGCCCTCGGTGCGTGCCGGGCTTCGCGTGCCGCGAGAACCAGCGGAGATCCGAGCCACGGCGGGTTCGAAAGGACCGCCGTGCGCGATCCACGCTGGGCCTCGCGTGGAGCGGCCGCGTCCGGGCTCCACAAGGCGGAGCGGGCAGCTCGATAGGAAGGGTCGTCATGGCGACCACTTTCTATTGAGACGTGCCGGCAGGTCGAGATCGGGACATTGGATGGCTCCACGCCGAAGTGGTGCATGGGATCTCGGCCCGGGTAAGCCTCCGTCCCTGCCCCGAATGCGGGACGTATCCAGCCGCTGGCACAAAACGACCCGCGTTCATTGCTCGGCTGTACGAAGCCGGGCTGTAGATGTGAATTGGCGCACCGAGAGGATGTAATAAGTAGACGGGTGATGTGAATTGGCGCACCGAGAGGATGTAATAAGTAGACGGGTGATGGTGATAGTGATAGTGATTTAAAACGAAATTTAGAAAAGTGAATGGAATTGGCAGTAAATGGAAAATTTTTGAATTGTTGGATTTGGACGAGCGAAATTGGTAGTGAGAGACCCCCGATGTGGTGGGATGGCAAATCCACCATCCCTCACAGAGGGGGGCAAAGGAGCAATAGCTTATGGGGTGTATGGCAGTGAAAACTAGCCCGGGTGGGTTAGGATATTGTGTGTAGGGATCTAGAAGATGACATTAGGTGACGTTAAGATTAGTTAGTGACTGATACCTGTAGTGGGGACGCAGGTAGATTAGTATGGATGATAATGACGTGGGAGCGCAATAGTTTAAAGGGACGACTGGGAAGCGCAAGTTTCAGAGGGGAGTAGTTAGCTGAGATGATGCCGTGTGTGTGAGGATTGGACAGGTGAGAATGGAACAGGTGTGATTGCACAGGTGTGCAACTGAACAGGTGTGTGGAGCAGTGTATGAGGGAGTAGTGGTGATTGCGTGTTGTGTTGACCAAATGGTCCAGGAAGAAAGGAGGGTGCAGGTGGCACCAGGTATGATTGCACAGGTGTGCAACGACAGGTGAATGAAGAACAGGTGTATGTGGCTGTGTGGAATAAATGGTAGTGTGGAATATCTGGAGTAGTGGAATGGATGGTAGTGGAGTGAGAATGGTGGAAATTGTGGAGTGGAGTGGATGGTGCGAAGGTGTGAATGGGGGAAGAGTGGACCCCCATCACGGATACCCGGGGCGGGTAGTGTAAGTGTTAGGTAGAGGGTACAGGTAAATTGTGGTTGGATATTGGCATCTGTGGTGCGGTTGGAAGAATGATGTTTGGATGGGTGCATTAGTGTTGTGGAAATGGCTGGGCGTGTAGCCTGTTAGTGTGTGTAGTTGGTTTGGGCACTCCACCACTGTGAGGATGTCGGCCAGGTGAGGCCGCAGGTGGGCTCTGGGAGCCGGTAGTAGTTGTTGTGAATGGGGCCCGAGGATCCGGAGGACGGACCCGGGTAGCCCAGTGCCAGAGGGCACCATGGGGTGACAGAGCCAGGAGAGGGGCTGCCCCCAGTTAGATAGGTTAGGGTGAGGAGCTAGGTAAGCTCGGGTGGCAACTACAGTGGTGGAGGTGTGCAGGTGGGTAGACCTGTTGGGAGAGCTACACGTCGCAGCCCAGAAATTGTGCGAGGGCACCGGGAGATGAATCGGGGGAGTGAGACCCCAAATTGAGAAGCACCACAGTTTGGTCAATGGGAAGTTGGTTTTTAGAACCCATAGTGTAAGTGGCCAATGGATTGGCAGGGAAAGACCCCGGGTAGTGTAAAGTGTGTTAATGTCATTTAGAGGATAGTTAGGATGAAGGATCTCCTCGCACCATCTGCATCCACTCACCTGAGGTGACAGGTACTCCACACCATGCCATGGTTTAATTATTTTTATGATGCAAATGTTTGGATTGTGAGACGCATCATGACGTGGGTGTGACATTGTGCTTTGATGTTCCATCTCTGCCTCCTTATGAGGATTGATGATGACTTGATGATGGCAAATTTTTGAAGTAGAGGGATTGTGGAGACGAATTTGGTATAGGGGAAATATGGGGAAGACGTGACAGTAGTGACGAATTGGTAATGTGTAGGTTTTGTACATATGGGGTAAGGGCAAGGGTGGGCTAGGTGACAGGGGGGTGACGTATGGTAGGGACGAGCTTTCTCACTTTGCCCTCCGTACGCATTTCGCCTTGCATTGCCTTTTTGATGTGTACCCTTGAGACCTTACCCCTCGCTCATCTGTCTTGTCCCCCCTTTTGTCTCCCACATGAGGACCTGAGCGCCGTTGGGCGCCGAGGGGAGCGTGCGTGGGTCGGCCATTGTGCGCCCGAAATTCCCAGAACCAGCTGTCTGCATCGATGCACCACATTATGGACCACATGTCAGTGGCCGAGCACCACTTATGGACCCCATGGGTTGGGGCATGGCCCCTCTGCTGGAACCGGCCATGAGGGCCCGAAATCTTGCTGGCGGACCTTGGCCACAGGGCACCGATGCCCCACAGGTGAACCACACTAGTCGGCCCTGTGGGCCATAAATAAACGAAAATAAAAAGGACACCTTGGGCACACTTTATTACAAATAGGCCGCCAGTAAGCAAAGCAAAATGGAAATGACAACAACTGGAAGAAATAATAATAACCAGCAGAGGGAGCCGAAGAGCAAGAGACACCTGCAGGGTTGGGTTTGTTGGTTTTATTTTATTCATTGAACAATGGTGACTGCACCGATTGGTGCTTGGGTGTGTATTGGTGCGTTTTTGGGTGCTTTAATGGTGCATTGATGCAGAGCAGACTGTCCTCCCCCCAGAAAGAACAATTACAGGTCCTGGGTTAGTTTTGTAAATAAAAATAGCGTCAATTGTAAATAATGCTTCCCACCGTCAGTGTGTAGTTTGAAGACCATTCCGCAATTCGGTTAACTGTGGGCGTAAGTCTGTTAGGCAGGGTGCAATGGAGCAGCGGGACACATTTATTTATGTTTTAAAACTGTCGCACTCAGGGTCAGGCTAAAAGTAGAGGGAACTACACCTACATGCCACACTAAGGTAAAAGTAATAGGCCCGGGACGTGCCTAAGGGGAGGAGGGTGCAGTGTTGTGAATATGAGAATGTGTTTTTTTTTTATTTTGTGGTGGTGGTAAAATGTTGTAAAAGGTTGTTGTAAAAGGTTGTGGTAGAATATCACCCCTCCTCCCTCCGTTGTGGTTGTATAAAGGTCAAAGGGCGTTCCCGTAGTTAGTCCATAGAAAAACATACATGTAGGTCACGATATATCTTTTCTTTTGATAGTTATCTCTTATTCTGTGTTTTAGGATAAGGCTGTGTCTCCCATTAATTAAAAGTACTCCATTGCACCAGTGAAAGAGAATAGACCCCCTTTCCTTCCCATCCCCAAAAGCCTCGATTGCCCATATTACCTCCCCTCCGATCCAATTGCCGCCATTGGCCACGAGGCAGGGTTGGGGAAGAAAGGCGTGTCTCCACCTCGTCATAGAGGGGGAGGAGTGAACCAGCCCCGCTCGACCAACCATGAGCCAGGGGTTTGGCTACAGAGGGCGGAGGAAGAGCGGTGGGGGAGGTTCGCAAAGGTTGAGGGGCGGGGGCCTATATAACCCAAGGCAGGGGTGTGGCAACGAGAGATGAGTTGGTCTGAGTCGGTTGCCAGAGGAGGGTCAGTGGTTGCGGTGGTGAGGAGTGAGAGAAAAGAAGAAAGAGTGAGGGTTTGGACCAGACAGGCAGACGGGAGATGAGCCTTTACCGAGAGACGAGAGGGAGTCCAAGGAGTTGAGTCCAACCAAGAAGTCCAGAGTTGAACTGCAGCTCGAGCCACCGCAACTGCAGTTGCTGCAGCTGGAGCCACCGAAACAGCAGCCACAGCAGCGTGAGGCCTGGACGGCAGTTTGGAGCACGGCCGCGGAGGAGCGGCGGCTGCCCAACGAGTCAATCGTGCTGAAGGACCAGTGGACCTCCCTATCCCGCCAGCCATCCATCTCCCGCCAGTCCTATCATCAATTCCCCGCGTGAGTCAGTGTTCTGTTTGTGCTGTCCTGGGTTAGTTAAGTCTGTAGATAAGCTAAATTTGCACTGTGTCATCTGCGTCTTGTACTTGTAAATAAACTGAATTGCTTTTTTTGTTGCTTGTGTGTAAATAGTAAATAAATTCAGTAGTAATATTTCAAACCTTTTGTCTTTCGTCTTGGCCTTCTTTTTCCTCTTTGCATTCGTCGCCTTTGTCTTTTCCCCATTGGGCAGCTACGGTGCGATACGGCCAAAGTCTGGGTGAATCGGGTGAGTTTGTTAGGTCGCGGTCTTACACCACCGCTCGGTCTATAACATCTAACCGCGATCTATAACAATATATATATATATATATATATATATATATATATATATATATATATATATATATATATATATATATATATATACATACATATATATATAATATATATATATACACACGCCCACACACACATATATATATATATACACACACACACACACACACACACACACACACACACACACACACACACACACACACACACACACACGTACACACACACACATGTACACCGACACACATGCAAACACATACACACACATACAGACTTGGCATTTAATATGGAATATATATTTTTTCTTGACTTGGGTTTACTTTCTGAACTCAGTATATCAATCTGGTGAGTTTCTTTTACCCTTCGGTGATGTCTTTGTTGAAAGAACCATGTCACTGATTGTCTTTCGCATCAAGAAGTCAATAACAGGATTATATCACAGGTGGCGTGACAAAATGTAAGGACAGGTACATTTGACGATTGGCTTCACAATCGGGCATACAAGGGTTGTTGCGTTCTGTATTAGTGGAAAACAACTGCTGCACGTCTACAAAAGTTATTGCCGCTTCCTCTGGAGATGGTCCGTCAACTCGACAATGCTGTTTGTCATGGAGTGGTGGCTTTACGAAATTACGGCATGAAACAGCGTGCTATTGCTCGGCAGTATGGCATCACTCAAGGTCAGGTGTCAAAAATCCTGAAACGAAATGCTCAGAGGGGTGTCCCTACTCCAATACCGAGGCCAGAACGTCCCCGCAGAACCACAAGGAGAGATGATCGCCAGCTGCACCTTTAATGTGATCGCTTTTTCTTTTCCGTTAAGATATATTACTTTTCCGTTTGATGACAGTCGTCACAAAAACGTCAACAATGATGCCGACATATATTTCTTCGTTCTTATTTCATTCGACATTATTATCCGGAAGTAAAGGTTCACGTGTTCATTTCACGTGTGAAAAAACAAACTCCATTTCACGTGTGCATGGACGTGTCATTCACATTTGTAAAATATATAAATTAACAGACGGGAAATTGCTGAGAGATATTTCTTCGTTTTTATTTTATTAGTTACGAGCAGAAGTACCCGGCGTTGCCAGGCAGGGGAGGGAGGGGCACATACACTTTAAACATGTATATACATGTGGGATGTGGGATATATACATGTGCCGTGGGACATGTGTAGGTGTACGTGTGTGTGTGTGTATACGTGTGTGTGTGTGTGTGTGTGTGTGTGTGTGTATACTGCATATGTGCATATATACAGACTTGGCATTTAATATGGAATATTTTTTTTGTGGGGGTGAACTTACTTTTCAAGATGACTTAGAACCAAAAGTTCATTGGAATTATGTTGAAATTATCCTAGATTTTGTTAATGTGACCTTTAAAAGAAACAAAAACCACATTTGACATTTCGAAGCAAATAAATTGATCCTTGAACGTGATGTAAACTGATATCGAACTCAATTCATGGACAGTACTGTGTTAAACTTCTGTACGTTTTCCAGAAGTATCTCTTTATTTTGCACATTAGGCAAAAATTTTTTTAACAAAAACAAAAGTTAAATTACGACTGGGATTACGGACAGTAAAATTACAGTTCAGTACTTCGTGTAACCCCCACGAGCATTCAGGAGAGCACGTACACATTGAGGCATGCTGTTCACGAGATTTGCCAAAGTTTGGACAGGAATCGCTTGCCATGCAGTGACAATATCCTGCTGCAATTCACGCACAGAGGTCGGCTGCTGGTCCAAGTGGTCGATTTGACGCGTTAATTCTGCCCACAAGTTCTCTATCGGATTCATATCCGGGGACATGGCAGGCCACTCCATATGCTCTACACCATGGTCAGCAAGAAAGTGTTGGATCATGCGAGCACGATGAGGCCATGCATTGTCATCTTGGAAGATAAAGTTTCCATCGAAAGGCTGCACGAGCAAATGGAAGCAATGTTTCTTCCAGAATGGCCCTGTACTTGAACTGGTTCAGGTTTCCATTCAGAACAACCAGGTCAGTTTTTCCCCCTGCATGAAAAGCAGCCCAAACGGTCACCCCACCACCTCCAGCTTGGACTCTTGGCACTATACAATCTTCGTTGTGGGCTTCATGCACTTGTCTGCACACTCGGACGCGGCCATCTTGACGATAGACCAGAAATATAGACTTGTCACTGAAGGTCACGTGATTCCAGTGTCCTGGCTGCCATTGACGGTGCTTTCTGGCCCACTGCAATCGGCGCTGGCTGTGTTGTCTGGTCAGGCGTGGCTTTCTCAGGGGACGCCTGGCACGATAGCCTGCTTGAACCAGTCGTTGGTTGACTAGCCTTCTGGATACAGGCACATTTGTCAGTTGCTGCCACTCAGCCCTAAGCCGATTAGCTGACTTGGTATGGCCATTGCAGACTAACCGGTGCAGCTGGCGATCATCTCTCCTTGTGGTTCTGCGTGGACGTCCTGGCCTCGGTATTGGAGTAGGGACACCCCTCTGAGCATTTCGTTTAAGGATCTTTGACACCTGACCTTGAGTGATGCCATACTGCTGAGCAATAGCACGCTGTTTCATGCCAGAATTTCGTAAAGCCACCACTCCATGACAAACAGCATTGTCAATTTGACGGACCATATCTCCAGACGGAGCGGCAATAACTTTTGTAGACGTGCAGCAGTTGTTTTCCACTAATACAGAACGCAACAACCCTTATATACCCGATTGTGAAGCCAATCGTCAAATGTACCTGTCCTTACATTTTGTCACGCCACCTGTGATATAATCCTGTTATTGACTTCTTGCTGCGAAAGACAATCAGTGACATGGTTCTTTCAACAAAGACATCACCGAAGGGTAAAAGAAACTCACCAGATTGATATACTGAGTTCAGAAAGTAAACCCAAGTCAAGAAAAAAAAAATATTCCATATTAAATGACAAGTCTGTGTGTATATATATATACTGTATATATATATATATATATATATATATATATATATATATATATATATATATATATATATATATACATATATATATATATATACATATATATATATATATACATATATATATATATATATATATATATATATATATATATATATATATATATATATATACATATATATAATTATATATATGTATATACATATAATTATATATATATATATATATATATATGTATATATGTATATATGTATATATATATATATATATATATATATATATATAATATAGATATATATAGATATATATATACATACATTGGCCATGTATAACTGATTTGATTTCCTCGTCATGTACCCCATCTTCCCTCGTCGTCCCACCTTGCGCAGGTCTCAGAAACCATTGAGTCTCCATCCCCTCAACCACAACAAAAAGAACGACTGGATATAACTCTTACCCAAGGTAAGACGAAATTTTGTGATCAAACATTTATCGTAGTTGTGTGTTCCTCACATATCCCTTGTGTGATCCAACATGGATAGTAGTTGCGTGTTCCTCACATATCCCTTGTGTGATCCAACATGGATCATAGTTGCGTGTTCCTCACATCTCCCTTGTTTGATCCAACATGGATCGTAGTTGTGTGTTCCTCACATATCCCTTCTTTGATCCTACATTGGTCGTAGTTGCGTGTTCCTCACATATCGCTTGCGTGATCCAACATGGATCGTAGTTGTGTGTTCCTCACATATCCCTTGCTTGATCCAACATTGGTCGCAGTTGCGTGTTCCTCACAGCTCCCTTGTGTGATCCAACATTGATCGTAGTTGTGTGTTCCTCACAAATCAAATCCCTCGTGTGATCCAACATTTGTCGTAGTTGTGTGTTCCTCACAAATCAAATCCCTTGTGTGATCCAACATTGATCGTAGTTGTGTGTCCCTCCCAAATCAAATCCCTTGTGTGATCCGACATTGATCGTAGTTGTGTGTTCCTCACAAATCAAATCCCTTGTGTGATCCAACATTGATCGTAGTTGTGTGTTCCTCACAAATCAAATCCCTCGTGTGATCCGACATTTGTCGTAGTTGTGTGTTTCTCATATATCCGTCATGTGATACAACATGGATCGTAGTTGTGTGTTCCTCATATATCCATCATGTGATACAAC
The DNA here is from genome assembly GCF_964187855.1 of Myxine glutinosa. Classification (NCBI taxonomy): domain Eukaryota; kingdom Metazoa; phylum Chordata; class Myxini; order Myxiniformes; family Myxinidae; genus Myxine; species Myxine glutinosa. Next base: position 408,138,587 of record NC_136261.1, on the reverse strand, counting down.
ATGGATCGTAGTTGTGTGTTCCTCATATATCCGTCATGTGATACAACATGGATCGTAGTTGTGTGTTTCTCATATATCCGTCATGTGATACAACATTGATCGTAGTTGTGTGTTCCTCACAAATCAAATCCCTCGTGTGATCCGACATTTGTCGTAGTTGTGTGTTTCTCATATATCCGTCATGTGATACAACATGGATCGTAGTTGTGTGTTCCTCATATATCCGTCATGTGATACAACATGGATCGTAGTTGTGTGTTCCTCATATATCCGTCATGTGATACAACATGGATCGTAGTTGTGTGTTTCTCATATATCCGTCATGTGATACAACATGGATCGTAGTTGTGTGTTCCTCATATATCCATCATGTGATACAACATTGATCGTCGTTGTGTGTTCCTCACATATCCCTTCTTTGATCCGACATTGGTCGTAGTTGCGTGTTCCTCACATCTCCCTTGTTTGATCCAACATTGGTCGTAGTTGTGTGTTCCTCACATATCGCTTGCGTGATCCAACATGGATCGTAGTTGTGTGTTCCTCACATATCCCTTGCTTGATCCAACATTGGTCGCAGTTGCGTGTTCCTCACAGCTCCCTTGTGTGATCCAACATTGATCGTAGTTGTGTGTTCCTCACAAATCAAATCCCTCGTGTGATCCAACATTGATCGTAGTTGTGTGTCCCTCACAAATCAAATCCCTTGTGTGATCCGACATTGATCGTAGTTGTGTGTTCCTCACAAATCAAATCCCTTGTGTGATCCACCATTGATCGTAGTTGTGTGTTCCTCACAAATCAAATCCCTCGTGTGATCCGACATTTGTCGTAGTTGTGTGTTTCTCATATATCCGTCATGTGATACAACATGGATCGTAGTTGTGTGTTCCTCATATATCCGTCATGTGATACAACATGGATCGTAGTTGTGTGTTCCTCATATATCCGTCATGTGATACAACATGGATCGTAGTTGTGTGTTTCTCATATATCCGTCATGTGATACAACATTGATCGTAGTTGTGTGTTCCTCACAAATCAAATCCCTCGTGTGATCCGACATTTGTCGTAGTTGTGTGTTTCTCATATATCCGTCATGTGATACAACATGGATCGTAGTTGTGTGTTCCTCATATATCCGTCATGTGATACAACATGGATCGTAGTTGTGTGTTCCTCATATATCCGTCATGTGATACAACATGGATCGTAGTTGTGTGTTTCTCATATATCCGTCATGTGATACAACATGGATCGTAGTTGTGTGTTCCTCATATATCCGTCATGTGATACAACATTGATCGTCGTTGTGTGTTCCTCACATATCCCTTCTTTGATCCGACATTGGTCGTAGTTGCGTGTTCCTCACATCTCCCTTGTTTGATCCAACATTGGTCGTAGTTGTGTGTTCCTCACATATCGCTTGCGTGATCCAACATGGATCGTAGTTGTGTGTTCCTCACATATCCCTTGCTTGATCCAACATTGGTCGCAGTTGCGTGTTCCTCACAGCTCCCTTGTGTGATCCAACATTGATCGTAGTTGTGTGTTCCTCACAAATCAAATCCCTCGTGTGATCCAACATTTGTCGTAGTTGTGTGTTCCTCACAAATCAAATCCCTTGTGTGATCCAACATTGATCGCAGTTGTGTGTTCCTCACAAATCAAATCCCTTGTGTGATCCAACATTGATCGTAGTTGTGTGTTCCTCACAAATCAAATCCCTCGTGTGATCCGACATTTGTCGTAGTTGTGTGTTTCTCATATATCCGTCATGTGATACAACATGGATCGTAGTTGTGTGTTCCTCATATATCCGTCATGTGATACAACATGGATCGTAGTTGTGTGTTCCTCATATATCCGTCATGTGATACAACATGGATCGTAGTTGTGTGTTTCTCATATATCCGTCATGTGATACAACATGGATCGTAGTTGTGTGTTCCTCATATATCCGTCATGTGATACAATATGGATCGTAGTTGTGTGTTCCTCATATATCCGTTATGTGAAACAACGTGTATCGTAGTTTTTCTTTCCCCATTCCCCCCTGATGTGATCAAACGTGGATCATCGCCGGCCATTCCTGGCATCTGCCTTTTGTGATCAAACGTGCACCGTAGTTGTGCGTTCACGCACCGTTTGCGAAAGTGGAATTGTTTACAACCACAAGCGTTTTGCCAAATTGCATGAGGCAGAAAATCTAGCGCACGCTACGGAGCGTCTACGTCATCGGCAAGTGCAAACAGTGAGCTCCGGTGCTTTCTGCGCAAACTTAAACCACGTGCTACGATCTTGGGTCTTCGGGGCGGTCCATTTGTATGCCGGACACCTCGCCGTCTGCCCTCCCCGAGTCACAGCGTGATGCGGACTGCAGACAGGCCTCGCGGAGAGGTGCCGCGGGAACGCACGGGAGTGGCGGCGCGCACGCTTGTGCGCTCAGACGTGCGCGTTACCATGCGCAACCTGGGAATGCAGACACTGACACTCTGTTTGTTTGCTTTTGATTTGTTTATACCACAAAGACGAGAGCTCCGTGTTCTCCAGCAAAGGTGCTGCGACAGACACCGACTGTCGGTGAGAATATTTATTTGGTCAAAGGAACTTGTACCAACAAGACGCTTGCAAATCAATTACCGACACGTCTTGTATACATTTACAGGTGAGAGACACTTACTAACGGATGGAGTGAAGAGTACCACTTCATTCTCAAGGTTAAACACCTCATTTCGATGTTGCTTCTGCACCTTTGTGTGTTGTGGTTTGAGGTAGTAAGTTGTATAGTTTTGAGGGGTCCTGATCCCCCCCCTTGGGAAGCAACTATACAATCTACTGTCTTTCCCACGGTCACACACAGCTCCGCATGGAAAGCGTCTCCAAAAGAGTCCATTTTCATTCTCAGCACGCTGTAGCTAGCGATGTGTTACCAACCCCACCCCTACCCTTCCAACACCCCTACCCTTCCCACACCCCTCCTCACCCCTACCCTTCCAACACCCCTCCCCATCCCTACCCTTCCCACACCCCTCCCCACCCCACACCCCTCCCCACTCCTAACCTTCCCACACCCCTACCCCCCCTTCCCACACCCCTCCCCACCCCTACCCTTCCCACACCCCTCCCCAAACTACCCCAGCCATATTTTGCAAACAACTTGGTGCACAAATAAAGAAATAAAGAAATAAATCATTAATTACAAACATCTTATCAAAAATAAAATACTCAATTTCAACATTGTATAACAAACCCATAAACAGTACAACAGTGTACAATATAACCATGTACAATACAATAGTGTATAATACAACCATGTACAATACAATCGTGTATAATACAACCACAAAGAGTACAACAGTGTACAATACAACAATGTACAATACAATCTTATATATAATGGAGCATTCGGACACGACAGTGACCAAGTGATGTGGCTATAAGGGATATTTTTGATTTATTGATTAATCAATTAATGGATTTATTATTTATTGATTAATGATTTATTTTTTTCGATTAATGACCTATTTAATTAATTTCAAAAAGTTACAGCTTCGGATGAAACACTGGTGGTTGAGGTATGCTATTAGCCAATTGATGAAGAAATTATTTTACGATTATTGTTTGTTGATTTTAATTACGCATTAATCAATAAATTATTGTACACCTCACCCCCCTCCCTCGCCCCCCCTTTCCCCCCCCCCCTCCCCAATATCGTCTCTACGTGCCGCGCTGGAGGATGTCTTTTTGGCATGGGGGCGTTGTACTTTGAATGTATCTGTTCTTGTATTATATTCTGTTAAATGCGCTACAAACTGAAAATTTCCTTAATTGTTTCAAAAGGTATCGGCGATGAATGCTGATGTAACAACGATGTTTCCAACGATTACCGATCACCCCTGTGTGCTGGTGGGTCCCTGGGTTGAGGTAGTTGGTTGTATAGATGAAGAGGTGGTTCAGGTTGACCCTTTTGAGTAACCTATACAGCCAACTGCCTTCCCCAGGGCCTCGCGTGTTCATAATCGTTAATCGTTGTAACTCGTTTGCCATCGCAAAAGTTAGAAAATAAGAACACCACAAATGGTTATTTTATTATGAGTACAATTGTGTATTAACAGACTGACAGTGGAAAGGAGGGCCATCTATTTATTAAGTACACAGTGAGGAGGCTGGTGGGTGGGGCTAAGTTAGGAAATATTTAAAAAAGCAAGGGAAACTAGAACGGCACTCAGTAGAGAGCATACCTCCGCCTGGTTGGCCATATCACTCAATGAAGAATCACTTTAAAAATTCGACTAGCTGTATCCGGATCTGGATCTTCACCAAAATTGAATCGATTTTTCCTTGTCACACACACAATCTTTCCAACAAGTTTCGTCCAAATCCACTCTTAACTTTTTGAGATATCCTGATATGTATCGTTTTTGGCCCGTTCTCCCAATGGTGAAAAATCACTTATAAAAATTAATTAATTCTCATATCCGAATCCATATTCAAATCTTCACCAAAATCGAATCGATTTTTCCTTGTCACACACACAATCTGTCCAACAAGTTTCGTCCAAATCCATCCATAACTTTTTGAGATATCCTGATATGTATCGTTTTTGGCCCGCTCTCCCAATGGTGAAGAATCACTTATAAAAATTAAATAATTCGCATATCCGAATCCATAGTCAAATCTTCACCAAAATTGAACCGATTCTTCCTTGTCACACACACAACCTCTCCACCAGGTTTTGTCCAAATCCATCCATAACTTTTTGAGATATCCTGCTATGTATCGTTTTTGGCCCTATCTCCCAATGGTGAAGAATCACTTTAAAAATTCTAGTAGCCGGATCTGAATCCGGATCTTCACCAAAATCACACCATTTCTTCCTTGGGACATGCGCTACATCTTTGCCAAATTTCGTCCGAATCCGTCCACAACTTTTTGAGATATTTGTTTCACAAACGGACAAACATACAGAGGTGAAAACTTAACCTCCATCCACCTTTGGTGGCGGAGGTAAAAAAGGGGGAGGGAAAAATGAAGTGTGAAAATGGGGGGGGGGCAAGGGGACGGTGGACAGGGGGATGGGGGGGGGTTGCAGGATGAGTGGGGAGAAAAAGGAACGAAGTTTGGAAGATAATAAATGGAGGGAAGACACATTTATGGAGCCACATGGAGCATTGTATTCATTGATACTTTCATCGTGACGTCATTCCCCATCCTGTACGTTGGTTGGCCGCCATTATGGAGGTTTGGAGGCAAGACCAAATTAGTCAAGCGCAGAATAGTTTAAACGGTTTTCTACGTCATCACCGTACATTTAATAACAAACCAATGATCATTTTTGTTTGACTTTTGTTTGTGTCGCATCTCCTCCACAATAGAGGTCTATCAGCGAACAGCCCAGATGTAGTGACGTCACGAAAACCTATCAATATCGATGGTGAGAGAAAATCATAGATCGTGGGGTAATAATGGAGGTTGATATGAGGTGGTCGTGTACCAAGACCGAGGCCTGTTAACCTTGATGTTATCCGCGGTGTTATCTGTTAAACTGAGTTTTGATATTACATGAGGGAAATATCAATCTGGTATGAAATAAATTTGGTATTTGCATTATACCGGTTTGGATAGCTCGCTGCTCAAGGTGCCTCTCCTGGGGAGTGCAGTCACATGTGCCCTGGATTTGCAAAATCAACATTCGTGAATCAAGGATGTTCTTGAACCACCGTCTTGCATTTGTGATTCTTGTGAAATCAAAAAGTACAGAAGGACAGGGCTCACAATCATGAACAATGACCTCCTGCAACAAAGGAATGGAGGAAGGGTCGACCACGTTGAGTGGACGAGCATCACATGTGGATTATTCCACCAACAAGTACATTAGTGATGTGGGAGTTCTCCTGAAACTAACTCACTACGTACAGAGACGTACAGAGATGTGGATGATGTGGATGAGAGAGAAGCCATGCCATGATGGATCACCTCCTCTTGCAGGTAAAACTGAGTGAAACAAATAAACGACAAATGTTCATGTAATCAGCTCATTTATTAGCATGTATCAAGCCACCGGTCATGTGACCGACACACGTGACACCAGTCGTGAGAGTTAGGAAGAAAGATTCAGTACTTTCTCATCTCATCCGATGTACAGAGTACTTTTAATTAATTTTCCACAGATAATCATTTATAATAATCATTGCGGTGACTCTTGAAATGCCAGTCCTCGTTTTGTTTGAATCTTTATCATTTATAATTAAATTGTCGACATACCTGTGGGCACCTGTAACACATATAAGAACACCGAAATTAAGGATCTGAGAAATACCAACAGAAACTAAAGATTTCGATATTTTGTGCAATAATTAATCATTATCCCATGTTCAGCATCGTACACAGTATCATTTTGTGGAGTAGAACTTTGGGCCCACACCATGGTGAGACATTTCATGTTTGAGTTGAGTGAAGGACAGACTACCTTACCCTCAAGTAAGATCATATGGTAACCAGTCGTAGCCCATTTATTTGTGGGACTTTAACCAATCAGATGAGTTGTTTATACAGTTACCGTGTCAAGGTAACATCCTCGAAGGTACTGCAGCAGGTGCCTCCACCTCAGCAGGACAGATATCATTCACAATCTCGTTCATGTCTTGGATAAATATTTCGATCTGATGCAACAAAAACACAAGTAAATGTTTGGATTTGATATAACAACAACACAAGTAAATATTTGGATTTGATATAACAACAACACAAGTAAATATTTGTATTTGATATAACAACAACACAAGTAAATATTTGGATTTGATACAACAACAACACAAGTAAATATTTGGATTTGATATAACAACAACACAAGTAAATATTTGGATTTGATATAACAACAACGCGTCAATATTTTGATTTGATACAACAACAACACAAGTAAATATTTGGATTTGATATAAGAATAACACAAGTAAATATTTGGATTTGATAGAACAAAAACACAAGTAAATATTTGGATTTGATATGACAAAAACACAAGTAAATATTTGGATTTTATATAACAACAACACAAGTAAATATTTGGATTTGACGTAACAACAACACAAGTAAATATTTGGATTTGATATAACAACAACACAAGTAAATATTTGGATTTGATATAACAACAACACAAGTAAATATTTGGATTTGATGTAACAAAAACACAAGTAAATATTTGAATTTGATGAAACAAAACACAGGTAAATATTTGGATTTGATGTAACAACAACACAAGTAAATATTTGGATTTGATCGAACAAAAACACAAGTAAATATTTGTATTTGATAGAACAACAACACAAGTAAATATTTGGATTTGATATAACAAAAACAAGTAAATATTTGTATTTGAGAAAACAACAACACAAGTAAATATTTGGATTTGATGTAACAACAACACAAGTAAATATTTGGATTTGATGTAACAACACAAGTAAATATTTGGATTTGATACAACAACAACACAAGTAAATATTTGGATTTGATATAACAAAAACACAAGTAAATATTTGGATTTGATATAACAAAAACACAAGTAAATATTTCGATCTGATGCAACAAAAACACATATAAGAAAAACACAAGTAAATATTTGGATTTGATATAACAACAACACAAGTCAATATTTGGATTTGATACAACAACAACACAAGTAAATATTTGGATTTGATATAAGAATAACACAAGTAAATATTTGGATTTGTTATAACAAAAACACAAGTAAATATTTGGATTTGACAGAACAAAAACACAAGTAAATATTTGGATTTGATATAACAACACAAGTAAATATTTGGATTTGATACAACAAAAACACAAGTAAATATTTGGATGATATATAACAAAAACACAAGTAAATATTTGGATTTGATATAACAACAACACAAGTAAATATTTGGATTTGATACAACAAAAACACAAGTAAATATTTGGATTTGATATAACAACAACACAAGTAAATATTTGGATTTGATATAACAACAACACAAGTAAATATTTGGATTAGATATTACAACAACACAAGTAAATATTTGGATTTGATATAACAACAACACAAGTAAATATTTGGATTTGATATAACAACAACACAAGTAAATATTTGGATTTGATATAACAACAACACAAGTAAATATTTGGATTAGATATTACAACAACACAAGTAAATATTTGGATTTGATATAACAACAACACAAGTAAATATTTGGATTTGATACAACAACACAAGTAAATATTTGGATTTGATACAACAACACAAGTAAATATTTGGATATGATGTAACAAAAACACAAGTAAATATTTGGATTTGATGTAACAAAAACACAAGTAAATATTTGGATTTGATGTAACAAAACACAGGTAAATATTTGGATTTGATGTAACAACAACACAAGTAAATATTTGGATTTGATCGAACAAAAACACAAGTAAATATTTGTATTTGATAGAACAACAACACAAGTAAATATTTGGATTTGATATAACAAAAACAAGTAAATATTTGTATTTGAGAAAACAACAACACAAGTAAATATTTGGATATGATGTAACAACAACACAAGTAAATATTTGGATTTGATGTAACAACACAAGTAAATATTTGGATTTGATACAACAACAACACAAGTAAATATTTGGATTTGATATAACAAAAACACAAGTAAATATTTGGATTTGATATAACAAAAACACAAGTAAATATTTCGATCTGATGCAACAAAAACACATATAAGAAAAACACAAGTAAATATTTGGATTTGATATAACAAAAACACAAGTAAATATTTGGATATGATGTAACAACAACACAAGTAAATATTTGGATTAGATATTACAACAACACAAGTAAATATTTGGATTTGATATAACAACACAAGTAAATATTTGGATTTGATATAACAACAACACAAGTAAATATTTGGATTTGATATAACAACAACACAAGTAAATATTTGGATTAGATATTACAACAACACAAGTAAATATTTGGATTTGATACAACAACACAAGTAAATATTTGGATTTGATACAACAACACAAGTAAATATTTGGATTTGATATAACAAAAACACAAGTAAATATTTGGATTTGATATAACAACAACACAAGTAAATATTTGGATTTGATATAACAACACAAGTAAATATTTGGATTTGATATAACAACACAAGTAAATATTTGGATTTGATATAACAACAACACAAGTAAATATTTGGATTTGATATAACAACACAAGTAAATATTTGGATTAGATATTACAACAACACAAGTAAATATTTGGATTTGATATAACAACAACACAAGTAAATATTTGGATTTGATATAACAACACAAGTAAATATTTGGATTTGATATAACAACACAAGTAAATATTTGGATTTCATACAACAACACGAGTAAATATTTGGATTTGATATAACAACACAAGTAAATATTTGGATTTGATACAACAACACAAGTAAATATTTGGATTTGATAAAACAAAAACACAAGTAAATATTTGGATTTGATATAACAACAACACAAGTAAATATTTGGATTTGATATAACAACACAAGTAAATATTTGGATTTGATATAACAACAACACAAGTAAATATTTGGATTTGATATAACAACACAAGTAAATATTTGGATTAGATATTACAACAACACAAGTAAATATTTGGATTTGATATAACAACAACACAAGTAAATATTTGGATTTGATATAACAACACAAGTAAATATTTGGATTTGATATAACAACACAAGTAAATATTTGGATTTCATACAACAACACGAGTAAATATTTGGATTTGATATAACAACACAAGTAAATATTTGGATTTGATACAACAACACAAGTAAATATTTGGATTTGATAAAACAAAAACACAAGTAAATATTTGGATTTGATATAACAACAACACAAGTAAATATTTGGATTTGATATAACAACACAAGTAAATATTTGGATTTGATATAACAACAACACAAGTAAATATTTGGATTTGATATAACAACACAAGTAAATATTTGGATTTGATATCACAAAAACAAGTAAATATTTGGATTTGATATAACAACAACACAAGTAAATATTTGGATTTGATATAACAACAACACAAGTAAATATTTGGATTTGATATAACAACAACACAAGTCAATATTTGGATTTGATACAACAAAAACACAATTAAATATTTGGATTTGATATAACAACAACACAAGTCAATATTTGGATTTGATATAACAACAACACAAGTAAATATTTGGATTTGATGTAACAACACAAGTAAATATTTGGATTTGATACAACAACAACACAAGTAAATATTTGGATTTGATATAACAAAAACACAAGTAAATATTTGTATTTGAGAAAACAACAACACAAGTAAATATTTGGATTTGATGTAACAACAACACAAGTAAATATTTGGATTTGATGTAACAACACAAGTAAATATTTGGATTTGATACAACAACAACACAAGTAAATATTTGGATTTGATATAACAACAACACAAGTCAATATTTGGATTTGATACAACAACAACACAAGTAAATATTTGGATTTGATATAAGAATAACACAAGTAAATATTTGGATTTGACATAACAAAAACACAAGTAAATATTTGGATTTGATATAACAACACAAGTAAATATTTGGATTTGATACAACAAAAACACATGTAAATATTTGGATGATATATAACAAAAACACAAGTAAATATTTGGATTTGATATAACAACAACACAAGTAAATATTTGGATTTGATATAACAACACAAGTAAATATTTGGATTTGATATAACAACAACACAAGTAAATATTTGGATTTGATATAACAACAACACAAGTAAATATTTGGATTTGATATAACAACACAAGTAAATATTTGGATTTGATACAACAAAAACACATGCAAATATTTGGATGATATATAACAAAAACACAAGTAAATATTTGGATTTGATATAACAACAACACAAGTAAATATTTGGATTTGATATAACAACACAAGTAAATATTTGGATTTGATATAACAACAACACAAGTAAATATTTGGATTTGATATAACAACAACACAAGTAAATATTTGGATTAGATATTACAACAACACAAGTAAATATTTGGATTTGATATAACAACAACACAAGTAAATATTTGGATTTGATACAACAACACAAGTAAATATTTGGATTTGATACAACAACACAAGTAAATATTTGGATTTGATATAACAAAAACACAAGTAAATATTTGGATTTGATATAACAACAACACAAGTAAATATTTGGATTTGATATAACAACACAAGTAAATATTTGGATTTGATATAACAACACAAGTAAATATTTGGATTTGATATAGCAACACAAGTAAATATTTGGATTAGATATTACAACAACACAAGCAAATATTTGGATTTGATATAACAACAACACAAGTAAATATTTGGATTTGATACAACAAAAACACAAGTAAATATTTGGATGATATATAACAAAAACACAAGTAAATATTTGGATTTGACATAACAACAACACAAGTAAATATTTGGATTTGATATAACAACACAAGTAAATATTTGGATTTGATATAACAACAACACAAGTAAATATTTGGATTTGATATAACAACACAAGTAAATATTTGGATTAGATATTACAACAACACAAGTAAATATTTGGATTAGATATTACAACAACACAAGTAAAGATTTGGATTTGATATAACAACAACACAAGTAAATATTTGGATTTGATATAACAACACAAGTAAATATTTGGATTTGATATAACAACACAAGTAAATATTTGGATTTGATACAACAACACGAGTAAATATTTGGATTTGATATAACAACAACACAAGTAAATATTTGGATTTGATACAACAACACAAGTAAATATTTGGATTTGATATAACAAAAACACAAGTAAATATTTGGATTTGATATAACAACAACACAAGTAAATATTTGGATTTGATATAACAACACAAGTAAATATTTGGATTTGATATAACAACAACACAAGTAAATATTTGGATTTGATATAACAACACAAGTAAATATTTGGATTTGATATCACAAAAACACAAGTAAATATTTGGATTTGATATAACAACACAAGTAAATATTTGGATTTGATATAACAACAACACAAGTAAATATTTGGATTTGATATAACAACAACACAAGTAAATATTTGGATTTGATATAACAACAACACAAGTCAATATTTGGATTTGATACAACAAAAACACAATTAAATATTTGAATTTGATATAACAACAACACAAGTCAATATTTGGATTTGATATAACAACAACACAAGTAAATATTTGGATTTGATACAACAAAAACACAAGTAAATATTTGGATTTGATATAACAACAACACAAGTCAATATTTGGATTTGATATAACAACAACACAAGTAAATATTTGGATTTGATACAACAAAAACACAAGTAAATATTTGGATTTGATATGACAAAAACACAAGTAAATATTTGGATTTGATACAACAAAAACACAATTAAATATTTGGATTTGATATAACAACAACACAAGTAAATGTTTGGATTTGATACAACAACAACACAAGTAAATATTTGGATTTGAGACAACAAAAACACAAGTAAATATTTGGATTTGATACAACAAAAACACAAGTAAATATTTTGGATTTGATATAAGAAAACACAAGTAAATATTTGGATTTGATATGACAAAAACACAAGTAAATATTTTGGATTTGATATAACAAAAACACAAGTAAATATTTGGATTTGATATAACAAAAACACAAGTAAATATTTGGATTTGATATCACAAAAACACAAGTAAATATTTGGATTTGATATAACAACACAAGTAAATATTTGGATTTGATATAACAACACAAGTAAATATTTGGATTTGATATAACAACAACACAAGTAAATATTTGGATTTGATATCACAACACAAGTAAATATTTGCATTTGATATAACAACAACACAAGTAAATATTTGGATTTGATATAACAACACAAGTAAATATTTGGATTTGATACAACAAAAACACAAGTAAATATTTGGATTTGATATAACAACAACACAAGTAAATATTTGGATTTGATACAACAAAAACACAAGTAAATATTTGGATTTGATATAACAACGACACAAGTAAATATTTGGATTTGATATAACAACAACACAAGTAAATATTTGGATTTGATATAACAACACAAGTAAATATTTGGATTTGATATAACAACAACACAAGTAAATATTTGGATTTGATATAACAACAACACAAGTAAATATTTGGATTTGATATAACAACTAGAACAGCACTCAGTAGAGAGCACACCCCCGCCTGGTGAACAGTTTACGTTTTGTATCTCAGAGTAGACTAGAAAATGACAATACAGAATCACATTTAATCATAATCAATCACAGGAATCATCATAGATAACTTTTTGAGATATCCTGCTCTGTATAGTTTTTGGCCCTATCTCCCCAATGGTGAAGAATCGCTTTAAAAAATTCTAGTAGCCGGATCCGAATCCGGATCTTCACCAAAATCTCATCATTTCGTCCTTGTCACATAGGCTACATGTCTGCCAAATTTCGTCCAAATCTGTCCACAACTTTTTGAGATATCCTTTTTTGAGTATCGTTTTTGGCCCGATCTCCCAATGGTGAAGAATCATTTAAAAAAATTTCCGGCCGGATCCGAATCCGCATCTTCACCAAAATCGAATTATTTCGTCCTTGTGACATACGCTACATCTCTGATAAATTTCGTCCGAATCCGTCCACAACTTTTTGAGATATCTTGTTCACAAACAGACAGACAGACAGGGGTGAAAACATAACCTCCATCAACCTTTGGTGGCGGAGGTAATAATAATATATGTACAGTAAATATATGGATCTGATATAGCAATAATAGATGTACAGTAAATATATGGATCTGATATAATAATAATAGATGTACAGTGAATATATGGATCTGCTATAACAATAATAGATGTACAGTAAATATATGGATCTGATATAGTAATAAATAGATGTACAGTAAATATATGGATCTGATGTAGCATTAATAGATGTACAGTAAATATATGGTTCTGATATAACAATAACAGATGTACAGTAATATATGGATCTGATATAATAATAATAATAGATGTACAGTAAATATATGGTTCTGATATAACAATAACAGATGTACAGTAATATATGGATCTGATATAATAATAATAATAGATGTACAGTAAATATATGGATCTGATATAATAATAATAGATAGACTGTAAATATATGGTTCTGATATAACAATAACAGATGTACAGTAATATATGGATCTGATATAACAATAACAGATGTACAGTAATATATGGATCTGATATAGCATTAATAGATGTACAGTAAATATATGGATCTGATATAACAATAATAGATGTACAGTAAATATATGGATCTGATATAGCAATAACAGATGTACAGTAATATATGGATCTGATATAGCATTAATAGATGTACAGTAAATATAGGGATCTGATATAACAATAATAGATGTACAGTAAATATATGGATCTGATATAGCATTAATAGATGCACAGTAAATATAGGGATCTGATATAACAATAATAGATGTACAGTAAATATATGGATCTGATATAACAATAATAGATGTACAGTAAATATATGGATCTGATATAACAATAATAGATGTACATTAAATATATGGATCTGATATAACAATAATAGATGTACAGTAATATATGGATCTGATATAACAATAATAGATGTACAGTAAATATATGGATCTGATATAGCATTAATAGATGTACAGTAAATATATGGATCTGATATAACAATAATAGATGTACATTCAATATATGGATCTGATATAACAATAAAAATAAAAAAATTTAAAAAACACCTTTAGAGGCCATTTTTCCCCGGAAAGCAGGGGTTGGCCTTTTTCGGGGACCATGGTTGTTGTTGTTTTTTTGGTCCCCTTTTTGAAGCAATGTTTTACGGCCGGATGCCCTTCCTGACGCAAACCCTTTTTGCCGCCTTTAACGACAAACAGGGAATTACCAGTGAACTGGTACTCAATTAGCCGACCTCGGAAGGATGACAGGCTGAGTCAACCCCCCTGGCGGCATTAATTCAGCGATCGACTGGGATTCGAACCCAGGATCCTAGGATCCTAAGCCTGCACCCTAGCCGCTAGCCCAACACCAGGGATTTGATATAACAATAATAGATGTACAGTAATATATGGATCTGATATAACAATAATAGATGTACAGTAAATATATGGTTCTGATATAACAATAATAGATGTACAGTAATATATGGATCTGATGTAACAATAATAGATGTACAGTAAATATATGGATCTGATATAACAATAATAGATGTACAGTAAATATATGGATCTCATATAACAATAATAGATGTACAGTAAATATATGGATCTGATATAGCAATAATAGATGTACAGTAAATATATGGATCTGATATAACAATAATAGATGTACAGTAAATATATGGATCTGATATAGCATTAATAGATGTACAGTAAATATATGGATCTGATATAACAATAATAGATGTACATTAAATATATGGATCTGATATAACGATAATAGATGTACAGTAAATATATGGATCCGATATAACAATAATAGATGTACAGTAAATATATGGATCTCATATAACAATAATAGATGTACAGTAAATATATGGATCTCATATAACAATAATAGATGTACATTAAATATATGGATCTGATATAACAATAATAGATGTACATTAAATATATGGATCTGATATAACGATAATAATAGATGTACAGTAAATATATGGATCTGATATAACAATAATAGATGTACAGTAAATATATGGATCTCGTATAACAATAATAGATGTACAGTAAATATATGGATCTCATATAACAATAATAGATGAACAGTAAATATATGGTTCTGATATAACAATAATACATGTACATTTATGGATCTCATATAGCAATAATAGATGTACATATATGGATATGATATAACAATAATACATGGACATATATGGATCTGATATAACAATAATACATGTACATATATGGATCTGATATAACAATAATACATGCACATATATGGATCTGATATAACTATAACAGATGTATAGTAATTATATGGATCTGATGTAACAATAATACATGTACATATATGGATCTCATATAACAATAATAGATGTACATATATGGATATGATATAACAATAATACATGGACATATATGGATCTGATATAACAATAATACATGTACATATATGGATCTGATATAACTATAACAGATGTATCGTAAATATATGGATCTAATATAGCAATAACAGATGCACATCTATGGATCTGATAAAACAATCATACATGTACATATATGGATCTGATATAACAAAAATAGATGTATAGTAAATATGTGGATCTAATATAGCAACAATACATGTACATATACGTATCTGATATAACAAAAATAGATGTATATTAAATATGTGGGTCTAATATAGCAATAATACATGTACATATGTGGATCTGATATAACAAAAATAGATGTATAGTAAATATGTGGATCTAATATGGCAATAATACATGTACATATATGGATCTGATATAACAATAATACATGCAACCATCTATGGATCTGATATAACAATAATACATGTACATATATGGATCTGATATAACAATAATACATGTACATATATGGATCTGATATAACAATAATACATGTACATATATGGATCTGATAAAACAATAATCGGTGTATAGAAAATATATGGATCTAATATAGCAATAATACATGTACATATATGGATCTGATATAACAATAATACATGCAACCATCTATGGATCTGATATAACAATAATACATGTACATGTATGGATCTGATATAACAATAATACATGTGCATATATGGATGTGATATAACAATAATACATGTGCATATATATGGATATGATATAACAATAATACATGTACATATATGGATCTGATAAAACAATAATCGATGTATAGAAAATATATGGATCTAATATAGCAATAATACATGTACATATATGGATCTGATATAACAATAATACATGTGCATATATGGATCTGATATAACAATAATACATGTACATATATGGATCTGATATAACAATAATACATGCAACCATCTATGGATCTGATATAACAATAAGACATGTACATGTATGGATCTGATATAACAATAATACATGTGCATATATGGATCTGATATAACAATAATACATGTATCGTAAATATATGGATCTAATGTAGCAATAATACATGTACATATATGGATCTGATATAACAATAATAGATGTATATTAATATATGGATCTAATATAGCAATAACAGATGCACATCTATGGATCTGATAAAACAATCATACATGTACATATATGGATCTGATATAACAAAAATAGATGTATAGTAAATATGTGGATCTAATATAGCAACAATACATGTACATATACGTATCTGATATAACAAAAATAGATGTATATTAAATATGTGGGTCTAATATAGCAATAATACATGTACATATGTGGATCTGATATAACAAAAATAGATGTATAGTAAATATGTGGATCTAATATAGCAATAATACATGTACATATATGGATCTGACAACAAAAATAGATGTATAGTAAATATGTGGATCTAATATAGCAATAATACATGTACATATATGGATCTGATATAACAATAATACATGCAACCATCTATGGATCTGATATGACAATAATACATGTACATGTATGGATCTGATATAACAATAATACATGTGCATATATGGATGTGATATAACAATAATACATGTGCATATATGGATATGATATAACAATAATACATGTACATATATGGATCTGATAAAACAATAATCGATGTATAGAAAATATATGGATCTAATATAGCAATAATACATGTACATATATGGATCTGATATAACAATAATACATGTGCATATATGGATCTGATATAACAATAATACATGTACATATATGGATCTGATATAACAATAATACATGCAACCATCTATGGATCTGATATAACAATAATACATGTACATGTATGGATCTGATATAACAATAATACATGTGCATATATGGATCTGATATAACAATAATACATGTACATATATGGATCTGATATAACAATAATACATGTACATATATGGATCCGATAAAACAATAATCGATGTATAGAAAATATATGGATCTAATATAGCAATAATACATGTACATATATGGATCTGATATAACAATAATACATGCAACCATCTATGGATCTGATATAACAATAATACATGTGCATATATGGATCTGATATAACAATAATACATGTACATATATGGGTCTGATATAACAATAATACATGCACATATATGGATCTGATATAACAATAATACATGTACATATATGGATCTGATATAACAATAATACATGTACATATATGGATATGATATAACAATAATACATGCAACCATCTATGGATCTGATTTAACAATAATACATGTACATATATGGATCTTATATAACAATAATACATGTACATATATGGATCTGATATAACAATAATACATGTACATTTATGGATCTGATATAACAATAATACATGTACATATATGGATCTGATATAACAATAATACATGTACATATATGGATCTGATATAACAATAATACATGTACATATATGGATGTGATATAACAATAATACATGTACATATATGGATCTGATATAACAATAATACATGTACATATATGGATCTGATATAACAATAATACATGTACATATATGGATCTGATATAACAATAATACATGTACATATATGGATCTGATATAACAATAATAGATGTATAGAAAATATATGGATCTAATATAGCAATAATACATGTGCATATATGGATCTGATATAACAATAATAGATGTATAGAAAATATATGGATCTAATATAGCAATAATTAATAGATGCACATATATCGATCTGATATAACAATAATACATGTGCATATATGGATCTGATATAACAATAATACATGTACATATATGGATCTGATATAACAATAATACATGTACATATATGGATCTGATATAACAATAATACATGTGCATATATGGATCTGATATAACAATAATACATGTACATATATGGATCTGATATAACAATAATACATGCACATATATGGATCTGATATAACAATAATACATGTACATATATGGATCTGATATAACAATAATACATGTACATATATGAATATGATATAACAATAATACATGCAACCATCTATGGATCTGATTTAACAATAATACATGTACATATATGGATCTGATATAACAATAATACATGTACATATATGGATCTGATATAACAATAATACATGTACATATATGGATCTGATATAACAATAATACATGTACATATATGGATCTGATATAACAATAATACATGCACATATATGGATCTGATATAACAATAATACATGTACATATATGGATCTGATATAACAATAATACATGTACATATATGGATCTGATATAACAATAATACATGTACATATATGGATCTGATATAACAATAATAGATGTATAGAAAATATATGGATCTAATATAGCAATAATACATGTGCATATATGGATCTGATATAACAATAATAGATGTATAGAAAATATATGGATCTAATATAGCAATAATTAATAGATGCACATATATCGATCTGATATAACAATAATACATGTGCATATATGGATCTGATATAACAATAATACATGTACATATATGGATCTGATATAACAATAATACATGTGCATATATGGATCTGATATAACAATAATACATGTACATATATGGATCTGATATAACAATAATACATGCACATATATGGATCTGATATAACAATAATACATGTACATATATGGATCTGATATAACAATAATACATGTACATATATGGATATGATATAACAATAATACATGCAACCATCTATGGATCTGATTTAACAATAATACATGTACATATATGGATCTGATATAACAATAATACATGTGCATATATGGATCTGATATAACAATAATACATGTACATATATGGATCTGATTTAACAATAATACATGTACATATATGGATCTGATTTAACAATAATACATGTACATATATGGATCTGATATAACAATAATACATGTACATATATGGATCTGATATAACAATAATACATGTACATATATGGATCTGATATAACAATAATACATGCACATATATGGATCTGATATAACTATAATAGATGTACCGAAAATATATGGATCTAATATAGCAATAATAGATGCACATATATGGATCTGATATAACAATAATACATGCACATATATGGATCTGATTTAACAATAATACATGTATATATATGGATCTGATATAACAATAATACATGTACATATATGGATCTGATATAACAATAATACATGTACATATATGGATCTGATTTAACAATAATACATGTATATATATGGATCTGATATAACAATAATACATGCACATATATGGATCTGATTTAACAATAATACATGTATATATATGGATCTGATATAACAATAATACATGCACATATATGGATCTGATATAACAATAATACATGTATATATATGGATCTGATATAACAATAATACATGTACATATATGGATCTGATATAACAATAATACATGTACATATATGGATGTGGTATATCAATAAAAGGAGGCGATTGTTACGAGACCCAAGGCCCATGTAACCCAAGGCAGGCAGCTCAAGAGCAAGTACACCACCTGTGCACCACTATCGAATCAGAAGTTCGAACACTCGCACCTTGTCCATCTGCTGCTCCATGTCCTCGACGGCGATCTTGGTTTGATTCGTTGTGTACTGCCTGATCAGCTGGTACATGTTGGACGTGGCCAATTTCATCCTCGCGAGAATAAGAGACTTCTGTGCAGCTCTTTTCTGCACGTCGACCCACGTCAATTCCTGCAGAAACAGTCACCCACTGTATTATTTAATATCGATGAAGCAATTTGATGGTTTACTGATGTGTATTCTCTATTCTTGCACAAATGGAGAGCGTAAAGGTAAAGAAACCTGATATTTATGTGATTGTTATGTTGATAGTTCAGGATCAGTTGAAGCAACTTTTCTGCCCTAAGAAGTGGAAGGACCAATTCAAACCATCCTCAAAGATATAGTGAGTGGATGTGGGACTGGGCTTTGCATTATTGAATTTTCAATGCTGGTTGCATCATGCTTCCAATTTGTCATTGAATCCTGGTCCAACACGGCTCTGCTAAGGAAGACTCATGCGGTACTCCCTTAGGTTACAAGTTTTGAAATTTGGTCGTCGGGACTGGCACACACTGCCATACCCTTTTATAAAAGTGAGGAAGAGAGGGCAGTGTATAAACATTCAGTTTTCTGCCAAACCCAGCAATAAAGCCAAGAAGACTTGTGAACCGCTGTTGAGGGTACAATGTAGAGACAATGTTTTATCGTTGTATTTTTCATTACAATGATGTACATACTTTGTCATGTTGGGTAAGAGCAAGGTAAAACTAGAATTGCGAGCAGTGCTGATAGGCTTCCAGGCAATATGGCTGCCACACCACATGATTGATGACGTTATTATTTTCAATAAATTGTCCTCATGGGAAGTCAATCATATCTGTAAAGTTTGGTTTGGATCGTTTAAGCGGTTTCGAAGGAGATTTTTATAAAGTTATTTTTTTATATCCAAATGGCTGCCATACCATATGACTGATGATGTCATAGTTTGCAAAAAAAACCAAATACTCATGTATAGTCAATCATACATATGAAGTTTCAAATCGATCAGTTGAGTGGTTCTGGAGATATAGATTTCCTCTTAAATCTAAGATGGCCACCATACCACGTGACTGATGTAATAGTTCAGAAACATTTTTCCTCATGAGGGGTTGATCACATAAATGAAATTTCGCATTGATCCGTTCAGCAGTTCTGGAGAAAAAGATGTTTGAAGGTTTTCCGTAAATCCAAGATGGCGCGCAAACCACGTGACTGATGATGTCATCATTTTCCCAACTTGGTGGACCAGTTGGGTGTGTGACAAGGACGAATTGATTCGATCAAATTGAGTTGGTGTGTCACAAGGACGAAGGACAAATGTATTCGATTTTGGTGAAGATCTGAATATGGATTCGGATACGACGATTATTTAATTTTTAAGTGATTCTTCACCATTGAGAGATCGGGCGAAAAGCGATATATAACATGTTCAAAAAGTTATGGACGAGTTATGACTAAACTTGGTGTACGAGTTGGCTATGTACCAAGAACAAGCCGATTCGATTTTGGTTCAGGTCCAAATCCAGATCCGGCCTATCAGTGGAATAAAAACCATAAACTGTTCAGCCTGGCGGAGGTATGCGCTCTACCGAGTGCCGTTCTAGTTTCACATGGATATGTGATCGATCGTATTTGTAAAGTTTTCGTATCGATCGGATAATCGGTTTCAGAGAAGTGGATTTTTAGTTTTATTTTAAAATCCAATATGGCCGCCAATCATGTGACAGATGTTTTTTGTTTTTTGTTTTTTTCCGCAAACTTTGCAAACATTCCCATGGAGAGTCAAACATACCTTTAAACTTTTGCATTTATCTGTTCAGCACTTTCGGAGAAAAAGATTGTTTGAGGTTTTCGATAAGTCCAAGGTGGTGGCCGAAAAAAATTGTCATGCACTAATTTACATAGGCACCTATAATTAATCAGTCACGTTTTCTCGGAATAGTCTCCACAACATTTGCTTGGAATAATACTAAAAATCCTCACAAGAACAAGAGACCTCCAGTGGGAACCTCACTGGAAGCCTAATTGATGTACTCCACCATTACGTTCTGGTCTCACTACACCCACCCCCTCTTCTCTACACATATCCCGAGACCCTTCCATGTTGCATGCGTTCAACCTGCAACACAGGAACTCACACATTTCCCAAGTCCAAGTTTGATGTTCACCTCCAATTCTTTAGCACACTTGTCGCAGGAAACTGATTCCCTTTTTCGGTTGCGTCTTGCTCTTCCCTCCGGTCCTTCAAGAGTGGTGCTACTCTCAACGTCTAAGTCACTTACGTACCCATTTGTCATCCTGTTAACCTGCCACCCTGTCACTTGGCCCTTTCATGAGCCTTGACTTCTCCAGAAAGAGAAAAAAGATGCACATCCAAGGTATACCATGCTGGTACATCTTTTGTTTATTCATCACCAGCCTATGAATTTGTCTCGCTGTTAATCTACCATATAACGCCAGTTTGTGTGTTTGTCTGCCCCCCTTCATACGGGTGTGTTTAAAGGCCAATCTTTTAACACGAATGCATGTTCACTACGGTCTATTTTTGAGGATAAACCAAACTTGCAAAACATTTTCTAAAAAAAAAGAGTAATTATGTCTCTTCTATTGGAATTGTAGAAGGTGGCTTGCAAAACGAGCCTCAAGGGAGGTGGAGAAGCGTTTTAAAAAAAACAAACAATAAAGACAACGCTGAGGGAGGTGAAATTCGATGCACGTGATGTGCAGCGCACGAAGAGTAAAACGAGTGTTCATTTACATCCGTAGATTGTCAAATAAATGAAGATACAAGCACACCTGACACTAGGCCGAGGCTTCAGACTTTGGCACGCTCACGCGGCTGCACCGTCGAATAAACTGTTCCAACCTGTCATTTTTGACGTAGTGGGGCGGCTTAGCCCAAATATTCAAAATAATTGTGCATTTTGTGAAACAAGCACCAAATTTGGCACAAATGTACATTAATATGTTGCGAACATTTTCAGATATTGGGCCACTTGAAATTCCGTAATTTTTTTTTTCAAATTTTTTCAAATTTCGTAATTTCAAATTTTTCGGGTGACACCGTCACAATTTCGGTCTTCGAGGCCGGCCGATAGGCAAAGTGTGACCGGAAGGGACGAGGTTCTCCTGACCACGTGGCCCTCGATCTGGGAAGCGAGAGGCGTTCCATTAGTGGACGCGCCCCTCACGCCCGACTTTTGGGCGGCCCCGGCAGGCCGTTTGTTTTGACGTTCCGTGACAGGCCCCGCACCCCCACCTCCGGGCCGACCGGAAGCTTGTGCTGAGTACATCATACCTGAACAACTCAGTGAGGCAGAACACAGCAGTGCACACCAGGGTGACCCCTTCAGTGCATAAACCAATTAACCTGTCCACTGCAGGGCATATAGAAATGAAGTTATTTTCTGCATATAATAATAATATAAGTTCAGTTCTATATAACAATTTCTGTTATCACCACTACCACTACAACTACCACTACTACAAGCTTTGTCTGGAATTTTGTGGACTAACAGACAAACAGACATACAGACAAGCTGGGATCAAAACATTACCTCCTTCCACCATTGAGTGTAGAGGTAAACATCATGGAAATTATATCATGCCCTAGATTTAATTCATGCTTACCCGTGTATTTGCTTCACTGGTTCACAAGGTCTTTTGCATACATGTAATTCAGACTCTCGTCTTCATTGCTGACCACACAATGTTCGCAACATATTAATGTACATTTGTGCCAAATTTGGTGCTTGTATCACAAAATGCACAATTCTTTTGAATATTTGGGCTAAGCCGCCCCACTATATCGGCCGGCCTCGAAGACCGAAATTGTGACGGTGTCACCCGAAAAATTTGAAATTACGAAATTTGAAAAAATTTGAAAAAAAAAATTACCGAATTTCAAGTGGCCCAACATCTGAAAATGTTCGCAACATATTAATGTACATTTGTGCCAAATTTGGTGCTTGTATCACAAAATGCACAACAGGTTTGCTATGCTGCTACACTAACGGGCTTTTTACTAGTCAACAAAAAAAGAAAATTATTTAAAGGATCTGTAATGGTGGAGGTGAAAGGTCATAAGGTATTGCTCAAATCTATAATATAAAAATTCTCCACCTTTTACTTGCGTATCTCACACATGAATTGAGCAACACTCAAACTTATACATTGAGCTTGCATTGGAGCATGTGACTTCTCCCTCTTTGGGTCATTTATTTGTTATGTACGCGCAAGCGGTGGGGAGGGATAAAGTGGGGAAATAAAAATTGGGAAATCGAAGGGAAGATCAAAGCAGGAATAGAATGAGTGTAGTGGTGGTGCGGAGAGAAGGAAGAGATTGGGAAGACCCACAGGTTGGGGTAATAAAGGGTTGGGTGGAGGATGAAGGGGAATACGGGGTGGGTGGTCACCAACTGACTCGATTCGCATACGTAATAAATATATATATATATATATATATATACCGGGTCACTCATGGTTTTAACCCAAGATGTTCGTGTCCCAAATAATAAAACAAATGGATCTCTTCACATCGTGCTTCGCTCAAAGTTATCGCCAAATGTACAATATTGCACCCCGCCCCCGACATGCTACCCCCAAGACCACCATGTTCACGGCCTACACGCAGGATGTCCCCGCGGGGGTCGTTAGGAATTCAAAAGCTTGACATTAATATAAGAAAACATGCAACCGCTTATCCGCCATTTTGTCACCACTGGGTGGCTTTCATGGCTTACGACAATTCCCAGCTGGCTGCGCCGCGGTACCTGCACCTGGCTGGGAATCTAAGGGTACAAAGTGAAGAGATTTGGAACAGCCAAGAAAGTGCTTTGGGAATTGTGCCGAGGCAGGAAGATCAAAGGGAACCGAGCGTCACTTTCATGCTGCGGTTATTTTTCCAATGATTTGTGAACTCTCAAGGAGGCAAGATGAACTTTGAATCACCCCAGGGCCCCCGCACCATGTCTTCAGCGTGCTGCTCGGGCATCCGTGCAAACCCAAACCGTGACCGGTGGCCATGCAGGAGGATGTAAGACTACTCTCCCATGAGACTCGACGCCCAGATGATTCTTCTTCTTCTTTCACATACAGCACATGGGCACAACAAAGACTGCAGGCCCTGACCAATCCCAACTATAATGCGTATGGTCCATGCTGACTAAGGTCCCCCACAGCTTCAACATTGGCTATTCAGCATACCATGTGGTAAACTATTCTGCACCAGAAACAGAACAAATCGGATTCAACCAACTCCCACCTCAACAGCTCCTCCCAATCATCAGTGAAGTCATGGAAGGTGTAATCAACAGTAGCATCCAAATTTTCATATTTCTCTTTATCCATTCTAATTCTTGCTTCTTCTTTATTTCTCTCTTTCTTTATCTGTCAGTTTTCAGAGAAGTGAATTCTTTCGGAATTTTGTTTTTCTGGAAGGTTCACTTGGCTGCGCTTGGATGGGTTTGAGGGTAGAGGAGTAGCGGCTGAAACCCGAATCCTATCCAGGTTCCTCCTGATGACTCCATCTTTGCTCTTCACTTTTTTTTTCTTTTTTTTTATTGGTTCATTCTGATGACTCCACAATTGCTCTTTACTTTTTTATTTTTGGTCCTTGCTGATGACTAATGTAGTACTTGACTACTTGGTTTTCTGTTTCATTACGGTTGTACCATATCCTGATGCTGTGTGGATTCTGCGTCGATGCTGATGGACCTCTGGTAGCTTGTAACTGTTGCTGCGTTTTTCCCTGAGGAAGAAATACTGAAATCTATCTAACCGGGTTCTTCCCAACATCTTTCTCAGGCTAGGAGCTAGGACTAGGAGCTAGGACTAGGAGCTAGGGCTAGGAGCTATGGCTAGGAGGTACGGCTAAGAGCTAGGGCTAGGATCTAGGGCTAGGAGCTAGGGCTAGGAGGTAGGGCTAAGAGCTAGGGCTAGGAGCTATGGCTAGGAGGTAGGGCTAAGAGCTAGGATCTAGGGCTAGGAGGTAGGGCTAGGAGGTACGGCTAGGAGCTAGGGCTAGGATCTAGGGCTAGGAGCTAGGGGATACGGCTAGGAGCTAGGGCTAGGAGGTAGGGCTAGGAGGTACGGCTAAGAGCTAGGGCTAGGAGGTACAGCTAGGGCTAGGAGTTACGGCTAGGAGCTAGGGCTAGGAGGTACGGCTAAGAGCTAGGGCTAGGAGGTACAGCTAGGGCTAGGAGGTACAGCTAGGGCTAGGAGGTAGGGCTAGGAGGTATGGCTAAGAGCTAGGGCTAGGAGTTAGGGCTGGGAGCTAGGAGGTAGGGCTAGGAGGTAGGGCTAGGAGCTAGGGCTAGGATCTAGGGCTAGGAGCTAGGGCTAGGAGGTAGGGCTAGGAGGTAGGGCTAGGAGGTAGGGCTAGTAGGTATGGCTAGGAAGTAGGGCTGGGAGCTAGGGCTAGGAGGTAGGGCTAGGAGCTAGGGCTAGGAGGTAGGGCTAGGAGCTAGGGCTTGGAGGTAGGGCTAGGAGTTAGGGCTATGAGGTAGGGCTATGAGGTAGGGCTAAGAGCTAGGAGTTAAGGGAAGGAGGTAGGGTTAGGAGTTAGGACTAGGAATTAGGGCTAGGAATTAGGGCTGGGAGCTAGGAGGTTGGGCTAGGAGTTAGGGCTAGGAGCTAGGGCTAGGATCTAGGGCTAGGAGCTAGGGCTAGGAGGTATGGCTCGGAGGTAAGGCTAGGAGTTAGGGCTAGGAGGTAGGGCTAGGAGCTAGGGCTAGGAGGTAGGGCTAGGAGCTAGGGCTAGGAGGTAGGGCTAGGAGGTAGGGCTAGGAGGTAGGGCTAGGAGGTAGGGCTAGGAGGTAGGGCTAGTAGGTATGGCTAGGAAGTAGGGCTGGGAGCTAGGGCTAGGAGGTAGGGCTAGGAGCTAGGGCTAGGAGGTAGGGCGAGGAGCTAGGGCTTGGAGGTAGGGCTAGGAGCTAGGGCTAGGAGGTCGGGCTAGGAGCTAGGGCTAGGAGGTAGGGCTAGGAGCTAGGGCTAGGAGGTAGGGCTAGGAGCTAGGGCTTGGAGGTAGGGCTAGGAGTTAGGGCTATGAGGTAGGGCTATGAGGTAGGGCTAAGAGCTAGGAGTTAAGGGAAGGAGGTAGGGTTAGGAGTTAGGACTAGGAATTAGGGCGAGGAATTAGGGCTGGGAGCTAGGAGCTAGGGCTAGGAGCTAGGGCTAGGGCTAGGATCTAGGGCTAGGAGCTAGGGCTAGGAGGTATGGCTCGGAGGTAAGGCTAGGAGTTAGGGCTAGGAGGTAGGGCTAGGAGCTAGGGCTAGGAGGTAGGGCTAGGAGCTAGGGCTAGGAGGTAGGGCTAGGAGCTAGGGCTAGGAGGTAGGGCTAGGAGCTAGGGCTAGGAGGTAGGGCTAGGAGCTAGGGCTTGGAGGTAGGGCTATGAGGTAGGGCTAAGAGCTAGGAGTTAAGGGAAGGAGGTAGGGTTAGGAGTTAGGACTAGGAATTAGGGCTAGGAATTAGGGCTGGGAGCTAGGAGGTTGGGCTAGGAGTTAGGGCTAGGAGCTAGGGCTAGGAGCTAGGGCTAGGGCTAGGATCTAGGGCTAGGAGCTAGGGCTAGGAGGTATGGCTCGGAGGTAAGGCTAGGAGTTAGGGCTAGGAGGTAGGGCTAGGAGCTAGGGCTAGGAGGTAGGGCTAGGAGCTAGGGCTTGGAGGTAGGGCTAGGAGCTAGGGCTTGGAGGTAGGGCTAGGAGTTAGGGCTAGGAGCTAGGGCTAAGAGCTAGAGCTAGGAGTTAAGGGAAGGAGGTAGGGCTAGGAGTTAGGACTAGGAATTAGGGCTAGGAATTAGGGCTAGGAGCTAGGACGTAGGGTTAGGAGTTTAGAACTAGGAATTAGGGCTTGGAATTAGGGCTAGGAGCTAGGAGGTTGGGCTAGGAGTTAGGAGCTAGGGCTAGGAGTTAGGGCTGGGAGCTAGGAGGTAGGGCTAGGAGCTAGGGCTAGGAGTTAGTGCTAGGAGCTCAGAGGTAGAGCTAGGAGCGAGGGCTAGGAGCTAGGGCTAGGAGCTAGGGCTCGGATCTAGGGCTAGGAGCTAGGGCTAGGAGCTAGGGCTAGGAGGTAGGGCTAGTAGGTATGGCTAGGAGGTAGGGCTGGGTGCTAGGGCTAGGAGCTAGGGCTAGGAGGTAGGGCTAGGAGGTAGGGCTAGGAGCTAGGGCTTGGAGGTAGGGCTAGGAGTTAGGGCTATGAGGTAGGGCTAAGAGCTAAAGCTAGGAGTTAAGGGAAGGAGGTAGGGTTAGGAGTTAGGACTAGGAATTAGGGCTAGGAATTAGGGCTAGGAGCTAGGACATAGGGTTAGGAGTTTAGAACTAGGAATTAGGGCTTGGAATTAGGGCTAGGAGCTAGGAGGTTGGGCTAGGAGCTAGGGCTAGGAGGTAGGGCTAGGAGCTATGGCTTGGAGGTAGGGCTAGGAGCTAGGGCTTGGAGGTAGGGCTAGGAGTTAGGGCTAGGAGCTAGGGCTAAGAGCTAGAGCTAGGAGTTAAGGGAAGGAGGTAGGGCTAGGAGTTAGGACTAGGAATTAGGGCTAGGAATTAGGGCTAGGAGCTAGGACGTAGGGTTAGGAGTTTAGAACTAGGAATTAGGGCTTGGAATTAGGGCTAGGAGCTAGGAGGTTGGGCTAGGAGTTAGGAGCTAGGGCTAGGAGTTAGGGCTGGGAGCTAGGAGGTAGGGCTAGGAGCTAGGGCTAGGAGTTAGTGCTAGGAGCTCAGAGGTAGAGCTAGGAGCGAGGGCTAGGAGCTAGGGCTAGGAGCTAGGGCTCGGATCTAGGGCTAGGAGCTAGGGCTAGGAGCTAGGGCTAGGAGGTAGGGCTAGTAGGTATGGCTAGGAGGTAGGGCTGGGTGCTAGGGCTAGGAGCTAGGGCTAGGAGGTAGGGCTAGGAGGTAGGGCTAGGAGCTAGGGCTAGGAGTTAGGGCTATGAGGTAGGGCTAAGAGCTAAAGCTAGGAGTTAAGGGAAGGAGGTAGGGTTAGGAGTTAGGACTAGGAATTAGGGCTAGGAATTAGGGCTAGGAGCTAGGACATAGGGTTAGGAGTTTAGAACTAGGAATTAGGGCTTGGAATTAGGGCTAGGAGCTAGGAGGTTGGGCTAGGAGTTAGGAGCTAGGGCTAGGAGTTAGGGCTGGGAGCTAGGAGGTAGGGCTAGGAGCTAGGGCTAGGAGTTAGTGCTAGGAGCTAGGAGCTAGGGCTCGGAGTTAGGGCTAGGAGCTAGGAGGTTGGGCTATGAGTTAGGGCTAGGAGTTAGGGATCTTTTTCCTTTCACATTTCTGTCTATTTTTTCATATTTCTCTTTATTCATTCTAATTCTTGCTTCTTCCTTATTTCTCTCTTTATTTATATATCTCTTCAGAGAAGTGAATTCTTTCGGAATTTTGTTTTTCTGGAAGGTTCACATGGCTGCGCTTGGATGGGTTTGAGGGTAGAGGAGTCGCGGCTGAAACCCGAATCCTATCCAGGTTCCTCCTGATGTCTCCATCTTTGCTCTTCACATTACTTTATTTATTTTTGGTTCCTTCTGATGACTCCAATGCAATATTTGCTTTTCTGTTTCATTTGCGTACCGGGTACCATCTGAATCGCTCCACTCCATCTCAAGTCGCAACACTGAGCTGCTCGAAGCATCAAGACAGCATTCAATCAAGAGAGCCGAGCAAATCTAAGATTGATGGGAATGAAATAGACAATCCCGTACAATGGCTGACATCATACTTGATGCATGGGAAAATGGTTGTGGTTGCTGAGCGGCAAATATCACAACCGTAGTGTGTTCCAAACCGCAGTGTGTCCTCGGCTCAACCATACTCGATTGCTTCATCAACTTCCTTCCTTCCCGCCATCATCAGGTGTGAGTCTGTTTGCTGATGATGTCACAGAGTTCAGCACCATTCATACTACCTCAAACAACGAAGCAACACTTCACGGGGTTTGCTGCACGTAAACATCGGATCGGCAGGTCCTCCTTCCACTTCATCTTAGCAAATTTCCCCGGACCAGATACGTTTTGTTTCACAGTTTTATTACCTGCGCCACCAAAGGTGGATGGAGGTTATGTTTTCACCCCTGTCTGTCTGTCTGTCTGTCCGTTTGTGAACAAAACATCTCAAAAAGGTTGTCGACGGATTCGGACGAAATTTGGCAGAGATGTAGCGTTTGTCACAAGGAGGAAATAATTAGATTTTGGTGAAGATCCGGATTCGGATCCGGCTACTAGAAATTTTAAAGTGATTCTTCACCATTGGGAGATCGGGCCAAAAACGATACATAGCAGGATATCTCAAAAAGTTGTGGACGGATTTGGACGAAACTTGGTGGACCAGTTGGGTGTCTGACAAGGAATAATCGATTCGATTTTTGCGAAGATCTGAATATGGATTCGGATATGAGAATTGTTTAATTTTTTAAGTGATTCTTCACCATTGGGAGATAGGGCCTAAAACGATACATAGCGGGATATCTCAAAAAGTTATGGATGGATTTGGACGAAACCTGGTGGACCGGTTGGGTGTGTGACGAGGAAGAATCGATTCGATTTTGGTGAAGATCTGAACATGGATTCGGATATGAGAATTATTTAATTTTTATAGTGATTCTTCACCATTGAGTGATATGGCCAACCAGGCAGAGGTATGCTCCCTACTGAGTGCCGTTATAGTTTTGATTCCTGTTTTTCTGGTCGCGTTTTTCGTCCAATTTTCTGTGCCAAACTGTATATTGTAGTGTTGAATCTTCGACTTTGTGGCCCTGGTAAATCCGGGCCTACTAGTGCTAGTCGGGTTGTTCATACTACCTCAAACAACGTGCTAGTTTGACCCCACATGCTTTGTTTGTTCCTTTTATTCCAGGTATTGTTACTTCTGAGCCCTCAGCATAATCCTTTTCCTCTCCTCGCCTCCCTCTCCCAAAAAAACAAAATAAACATCATAGGCCTACTACTCTTCTTCACTCAAAAAACAACAACAACAATATTAGAAAAACCCAACTCTATCTCCCCAACTCAGTTATTCCTTCATTCGCGATCCCTTTTCCTTATCAATATTCCCAAGTGGAATCTTCACTGAATAAAACGTCTCTTCCTTTAAAAGCTCTTAATAAAATTACAATTGAAACATCAAATAAGCTCCGACTTTAAATATCAACGAGGAATTAAATGATGAAAATGGAAATTATAGCTCAAGTTATGCTTAACCATGTCCTATGAGCTGTGAAACGATGAATTCAAACGATGTGTAAAAGTGGGTTTCGGTGTTAAAATGCGTGAAGGTTTCGGTGTTAAAATGCGTGAAGGTTTCGGTGTGAAAATGCGTGAAGGTTTCGGTGTGAAAATGCGTGAAGGTTTCGGTGTGAAAATGCGTGAAGGTTTCGGTGTGAAAATGCGTGAAGGTTTCGGTGTGAAAATGCGTGAAGGTTTCGGTGTGAAAATGCGTGAAGGTTTCGGTGTGAAAATGCGTGAAGGTTTCGGTGTGAAAATGCGTGAAGGTTTCGGTGTGAAAATGCGTGAAGGTTTCGGTGTGAAAATGCGTGAAGGTTTCGGTGTGAAAATGCGTGAAGGTTTCGGTGTTAAAATGCGTGAAGGTTTCGGTGTTAAAATGCGTGAAGGTTTCGGTGTGAAAATGCGTGAAGGTTTCGGTGTGAAAATGCGTGAAGGTTTCGGTGTGAAAATGCGTGAAGGTTTCGGTGTGAAAATGCGTGAAGGTTTCGGTGTTAAAATGCGTGAAGGTTTCGGTGTGAAAATGCGTGAAGGTTTCGGTGTGAAAATGCGTGAAGGTTTCGGTGTGAAAATGCGTGAAGGTTTCGGTGTGAAAATGCGTGAAGGTTTCGGTGTGAAAATGCGTGAAGGTTTCGGTGTGAAAATGCGTGAAGGTTTCGGTGTGAAAATGCGTGAAGGTTTCGGTGTGAAAATGCGTGAAGGTTTCGGTGTGAAAATGCGTGAAGGTTTCGGTGTGAAAATGCGTGAAGGTTTCGGTGTGAAAATGCGTGAAGGTTTCGGTGTGAAAATGCGTGAAGGTTTCGGTGTGAAAATGCGTGAAGGTTTCGGTGTGAAAATGCGTGAAGGTTTCGGTGTGAAAATGCGTGAAGGTTTCGGTGTGAAAATGCGTGAAGGTTTCGGTGTGAAAATGCGTGAAGGTTTCGGTGTGAAAATGCGTGAAGGTTTCGGTGTGAAAATGCGTGAAGGTTTCGGTGTGAAAATGCGTGAAGGTTTCGGTGTGAAAATGCGTGAAGGTTTCGGTGTGAAAATGCGTGAAGGTTTCGGTGTGAAAATGCGTGAAGGTTTCGGTGTGAAAATGCGTGAAGGTTTCGGTGTGAAAATGCGTGAAGGTTTCGGTGTGAAAATGCGTGAAGGTTTCGGTGTGAAAATGCGTGAAGGTTTCGGTGTGAAAATGCGTGAAGGTTTCGGTGTGAAAATGCGTGAAGGTTTCGGTGTGAAAATGCGTGAAGAATACGTTTTGGAGGACTCGGGTTAAACGGTTTCATTGCATATCCTTAGGATTTTGAAAACATTTCGTTGCAAATGTTAAACAAAAAATGCAAAAACAATTCATGAATACATGACAGGAGAGTAAATATACAGGTGAGTTCATGTGCAGGTGAGCATAAGGACGAGGGTAAGTGTGTAGAAGAGAGTGTAGAAGAGAGTGTGTAGAAGAGAGTGTGTATAAGAGTGTGTAGAAGAGAGTGTGTAGAAGAGAATGTGTATAAGAGTGTGTAGAAGAGAGTGTGTAGAAGAGAGTGTGTAGAAGAGAGTGTAGAAGAGAGTGTGTAGAAGAGAGTGTGTAGAAGAGAGTGTGTAGAAGAGAGTGTGTATAAGCGTGTGTAGAAGAGAGTGTGTAGAAGAGAGTGAGTATAAGAGTGTGTAGAAGAGAGTGTGTAGAAGCGAGAGTGTAGAAGAGAGAGTGTAGAAGAGAGAGTGTAGAAGAGAGGGTGTAGAAGAGAGTGTGTAGAAGAGAGTGTGTAGAAGAGAGTGGGTAGAAGAGAGTGGGTAGAAGAGAGTGGGTAGAAGAGAGTGGGCAGAAGAGCCTGCATAGAAGAGAGTGGGTGGAAGAGCCTGTGTAGAAGAGAGAGTGTATAAGAGTGTTTAGAAGAGCGAGTGCAGAAGAGAGAGTGTAGAAGAGAGTGTGGAGAAGAGAGTGTGTAGAAGAGAGTGGGTAGAAGAGTGTTTAGAAGAGAGAGTGTAGAAGAGTGTGTGTAGCAGAACGAATGTAGAAGAGAGAGTGTAGAAGAGCGTGTATAGAAGAGCGAGTGTATAAGAGTGTTTAGAAGAGCGAGTGCAGAAGAGAGAGTGTAGAAGAGAGTGTGTAGAAGAGAGTGTGTAGAAGAGAGTGGGTAGAAGAGTGTTTATAAGAGAGAGTGTAGAAGAGTGTGTGTAGCAGAACGAATGTAGAAGAGCGAGTGTAGAAGAGAGTTTGTAGAACAGAGTGTGTAGAAGAGAGTGGGTAGAAGAGCCTGTGTAGAAGAGAGAGTGTAAAAGAAAGTGTTTGGAAGAGAGAGTTCAGAAGAGAGAGTGTAGAAGAGAGAGTGTAGAAGAGTGTGTGTGGAAGAACGAATGTAGAAGAGAGTGTGTAGAAGAGTGTGCAGAAGAGAGTGTGTAGAAGAGTGTGTAGAAGAGTGTGTGTAGAAGAACGAATGTAGAAGAGAGTGTGCAGAAGAGAGTGTGTAGAAGAGTGTGCAGAAGAGAGTGTGTAGAAGAGAGTGTGTAGAAGAAAGTGTGCAGAAGAGAGTGGGTAGAAGAGAGTGGGTAGAAGAGAGTGGGTAGAAGAGAGTGGGTAGAAGAGCGTGGGTAGAAGAGAGTGGGTAGAAGAGAGTGGGTAGAAGAGAGTGGGTAGAAGAGAGTGGGTAGAAGAGCCTGCATAGAAGAGAGTGGGTAGAAGAGAGTGGGTAGAAGAGCCTGTGTAGAAGAGAGAGTGTAGAAGAGAGTGTGCAGAAGAGAGTGTGTAGAAGAGTGTGCAGAAGAGAGTGTGTAGAAGAGAGTGTGTAGAAGAAAGTGTGCAGAAGAGAGTGGGTAGAAGAGAGTGGGTAGAAGAGCGTGGGTAGAAGAGAGTGGGTAGAAGAGAGTGGGTAGAAGAGCCTGCATAGAAGAGAGTGGGTAGAAGAGAGTGGGTAGAAGAGCCTGTGTAGAAGAGAGAGTGTAGAAGAGAGTGTGTAGAGGAGAGTGTGTAGAAGAGTGTGTGTAGAAGAACGAATGTAGAAGAGAGTGTGCAGAAGAGAGTGTGTAGAAGAGTGTGCAGAAGAGAGTGTGTAGAAGAGAGTGTGTAGAAGAAAGTGTGCAGAAGAGAGTGGGTAGAAGAGAGTGGGTAGAAGAGAGTGGGTAGAAGAGAGCGGGTAGAAGAGCGTGGGTAGAAGAGAGTGGGTAGAAGAGAGTGGGTAGAAGAGAGTGGGTAGAAGAGCCTGCGTAGAAGAGCCTGCATAGAAGAGAGTGGGTAGAAGAGAGTGGGTAGAAGAGCCTGTGTAGAAGAGAGAGTGTAGAAGAGAGAGTGTAGAAGAGCGTGTATAGAAGAGCGAGTGTAGAAGAGAGTTGGTAGAAGAGAGTGGGTAGAAGAAAGTGTTTGGAAGAGAGAGTTCAGAAGAGAGAGTGTAGAAGAGAGTGTGTAGAAGAGTGTGTGTAGAAGAGTTTGTGTAGAAGAACGAATGTAGAAGAGAGAGTGTGGAAGAGTGTGTATGGAAGAGCAAGTGTAGAAGAGAGTTTGTAGAAGAGTATGTGAGAAAGAGTGAGTGTACAAGAGAGTGTGTAGAAGAGTGTGTGTAGAAGAGAGTGTGTTGAAGAGCGCATGTAGAAGAGTGTGTGTAGAAGAGAGTGGGTAGAAGAACGAATGTAGAAGAGAGAGTGTAGAAGAGCGTGTATAGAAGGGCGAGTGTAGAAGAGAGTTTGTAGAAGAGAGTGGGTAGAAGAGAGTGGGTAGAAGAGA
This sequence comes from Myxine glutinosa, assembly GCF_964187855.1. NCBI lineage: Eukaryota > Metazoa > Chordata > Myxini > Myxiniformes > Myxinidae > Myxine > Myxine glutinosa. The sequence goes on along the minus strand of NC_136261.1, from coordinate 408,102,764 downwards.
GTGGGTAGAAGAGCCTGTGTAAAAGAGAGAGTGTTGAAGAAAGTGTTTGGAAGAGAGAGTTCAGAAGAGAGAGTGTATAAGAGCGTGTGTAGAAGAACGAATGTAGAAGAGAGTGTGTAGAAGAGAGCATGTAGAAGAGTGTGTGTAGAAGAGTGTGTGTAGAAGAGCGTGTATAGAAGAGTATGTGTGAAAGTGTGAGTGTACAAGAGAGTGTGTAGAAGAGAGTGTGTAGAAGAGTGTGTAGAAGAGTGTGTAGAAGAGAGTGTGTAGAAGAGTGTGTGTAGAAGAGTGTGTATAGAAGAGTATGTGTGAAAGAGTGAGTGTAGAAGAGAGTGTGTAGAAGAGAGTGTGTAGAAAAGAGTGTGTAGAAGAGAGTGGGTAGAAGAGAGTGGGTAGAATAGAGTGGGTAGAATAGAGTGGGTAGAATAGAGTTTGTAGAAGAGTGTGTGTCAAAGAAAGTCTTTTGGAGAGAGAGTGTCGAAGAGTACCGGTAAGTGTAAAAGAGTGAGTGTGGAAGAGAGTGTGGAAGAGTGAGTGTAGAAGAGAGTGTGACGAAGAGAGTGGGTAGAAGAGCCTGTGTAGAAGAGAGAGTGTAAAAGAGAGTGTTTAGAAGAGAGAGTGTAGAAGAGAGAGTGTAGAAGAGCGTGTATGGAAGAGCGAGTGTGAAAGAGAGTTTGTAGAAGAGTATGTGTCAAAGAAAGTCTGTTGGAGAGAGAGTGTCGAAGTGTAAGTGTAAAAGAGTGAGTGTAGAAGAGGGTGTGTAGAAGAGAGTGTGTAGAAGAGAGTGTGTAGAAGAATGAATGCACATGTGAGGGTGAACAAAACTACGACGAGAGTAAACATACAGGTTAGTGTGTGTGCAGGTGGGCATAAGGACGAGGGTGAGTGCGTAGAAGGATGAGTTTGTAGAAAAGAGCGTGTGTAGAAGGTTGAGTGTGTACAAGGGTGAGTGTGCAGAAGAGTGAGCACATGCGAGTGTGAATGAAAACACGACAGCAGTGTAAACATACAGGTGAGTGCGTGTGCAAGTGAGCATAATGACAAGGGTATAGAAGAGCGAGTGCACATGTGAGTATGAACGAACCCACTCGGTAGTTTCGCTTCGTGCAGTGTATAGCTGAGCCTGAAGCTCCACCACCTCCTTGTTACAGCGAAGGATGTCGTCGTTATTGTCACCGATGTACTGGTGCAAGCGTAGCTGCTCTTGCCGCATGAGCTCCTTGTTGTCGGCGTTCTTCTGTGCCAGGGCGTTCTGCATCTTCATCAGCGTGTCGTAGCGAGCCGTCACCTCTTTGATATCCTGGAACTACAGGGTTTTGGGTGAAAACGTGGACCACAGTTTTTTGGGGTTTTTTGTATACAAGATCGAGGCTCGTGTAAGAGCTAACATTGATCACAAAAAGACAAACTGACACATAAAACATATGATAAAGGGAGCGGGAGAACAAGATGAAGAGCAGGGACATCGGGAGATCTGTGGGAGGGAGAGGGCTTGGGGGGAGGAGGCGTGGGAAGGGGGGGGGGAGTTTGGAGAGGTAAAAAAAGGTATGTACGTCTATGGGGACTTATTATAGAGTCACACACATGGACACTGCTAGAACTTCCAGGAAAGAAGTCGGTATTTCAATAAAGTGGATTTGGGGTGAATTGCCCTGCAACATCAGGCAATTTAGGGGTCATATCATGTGCCACGTGAATCTACGTAGGGGTCATATAGTTTTACTTCATGCCATGTGAAGTTACATTATGTCATGTGTGGTCACATCACATCACATCACACCATCATATGCGCCTGGTTGTGCTCACATCATGCTATGCAGGATCAGATCATATCACATCACACACTCATATGCCATCATGTTATGCAGGATTAGATCATATCACATCACACAATCATATGCTATCATGCTATGCAGGATTAGATCATATCACATCACACAATCATATGCCATCATGCTATGCAGGATCAGATCATATCACATCACAAAATCATATGCCATCATGTTATGCAGGATTAGATCATATCACATCACACAATCATATGCTATCATGCTATGCAGGATTAGATCATATCACATCACACAATCATATGCCATCATGCCATGCAGGATCAGATCATATCACATCACACAATCATATGCTATCATGCTATGCAGGATCAGATCATATCACATCACATAATCATATGCCATCATGTCATGCAGTATCAGATCATATCACATCACACAATCATATGCCATCATGCTATGCAGGATCAGGTCACATCACATAACACAATCATATGCCATCATGCTATGCAGGATCAGGTCATATGACATCACACAATCATATGCCATCATGCTATGCAGGATCAGATCATATCACATCACACCATCATATGCCATCATGCTATGCAGGATGAGGTCATATCAAACCACACCATCATATGCCATCATGCTATGCAGGATCAGATCATATCACATCACACCATCATATGCCATCATGCTTTGCAGGATTAGATCATATCACATCACACAATCATATGCCATCATGCTGTGCAGGATCAGATCATATCACATCACACCATCCATCATATGCCATCATGCTATGCAGGATTAGACCATATCACATCACACAATCATATGCCATCATGCTATGCAGGATTAGATCATATCACATCACACCATCATATGCCATCATGCTGTGCAAGGTAAGATCATATTACATCACACCATCATATGCCATCATGTTATGCAGGATTAGATCACATCACATCACACAATCATATGCCATCATGTTATGCAGGATTAGATCATATCACATCACACCATCATATGCCATCATGCTCTGCAGTGTCAGATCACATCACATCACACAATCATATTGTTGCGGTTTTGAGAATAAAGGATGACCCCCCCTCGTAGGTAGACGCACCACAACATGTAGCCTCGCTGTAGTATAGCTATTTCTACGTAAATGTAAGGTAGTCTCCTTTCCTGTGTTAGTTTTGCGTTCAGTAGGCCAGTGAGTAAGCCTCAATTATGCTGGAATACCATGTGCTTCGGCCTGAACAAGTCTGGCAAGGCCGAAGGGAGGAGCTGCAGGGGGAGTGGCCGGTAAGCAACGAGCCACCAATCAGAGCTCGAGGGGAGTGGCTCACAATGGCGGCAAGAGGCGGGGCTTGGAACATTCGGGTAAGATCGGGGAGGGGCCATATAAGGCCCCCCTGCCCCGAGCCCACCAGGTCAGAGCAGGTGAGAACGAAGCAGAGGAGAGAGCTGTGAGAGTTCGTGGGAGTTTGTCAGAGTTGAACGCATCAGAACGAGAGACGAGGAGAGAGAGTCGCCCTGCCCCTGAACAAGTCGAAGCGCTTGAATTGAACTTGTAATAGCCTCGTTGTACACAAACTCTCCCCGTGCCTTGTGCCCTGCGCTCTGCCGCTGTATTAATTGCACTGTGTGGAGACGACCCATTCCGGGCCACAGACGCGCGATTTCCTCCTGCCTGCATTTCCAAGCATACGTGCCGTGACCACCAGAGGGCCACGCCAGGCGAGCTGTCCCGTAGCGACCGACGGCAAGGCTCGCTTGGCGCGCGAACCTGTTCTTCTTCTTTTTTCCTGCGTGAGTGATTGGTCCCTTTGTCTGGGGATAAGTTAACATTGTTTAAGTGCCTGCTCTGTGTCTCTTCGAATCACTGTACATTAGTAATAAATTGTGTTATTCCTTTTATTTGATCGTTCCATCCTTTCTGTCTATTGGCCTAGCATCGTACGAATAGAACCGCTCAATCGGGTTCAATAAAAGGTAACGGCAAAAGTCACGTGATATGCACACCGCTCGGGCGTACTCGATTAGCGTGGCTTGTGCGAGGTCCGGTCCCCGTTTTCGTGGCAGCGTGGGTCAAAGGTCCGTGCGGCGTCGACCCAATACCCTTTTTCACGCTTGCTGCGGAATTGGCGATTCGGCCTCGTGGACACAAAGACCCAAGGGGAAAAAAGGGTTTAATCCCCCCTTTGTAACATGGATGGGCTTCAGGAGATCCGCAACAAATTGGTGTCTGGGAGTGGGATAATTGGACCTACAGTGCGCTTCACGCGCTCAAAATTACGAGCGAACAAAATTTAGTTTGTAACATCAAATTTATATTCGTACCATGGCTGGCCAAGGTGGTCAAATGCCGGTGGGAATAATAGATGAAGATGTAGAATTAACGGCCCAGGACCAACAGGGACAGTTGGTAGTGGAGGAAGCAGGCGAGGGTGCGGCACCAGGGGAAGAAAATGGCGGCGCCTCGCACGTGGCAGCGGCAGCCAAGCCCGCTGTGCGAGCCGCATTTAACATTGAACTATTCCGGACCCAAATGAATGCAAAAGTGGACGCATTGGGGGGGGGGGGGAATTAAAGAAATGTGGGACAAACCAAGAAGGGAAATGGAAAAATGGAGGTGTAACATGGAAGGGTTGGAAAAAAAATGGATGCCATGCTAGACGAATCCAGGTGCTATAGGCAAGGGATGAGGGCAGAGTTAATGGAGGACATGAAAAAGGCAGGGGAGGACATTGGGCGCAGGTTGAGTGGGAAGGTCGCAGTTGTACGCGACGAGGTGACACGGTGTGGGGAACGCGTGGGGAGCGAGGTAGAGCGAAGGACAGCCAAATTGACGGGGGCCATGGGAGTAGTGACGTCGGGTGTAGAGGGGCCGGCGATCATTGCATTGGAAAAGAAAATTTAAGGGGCGCCGACGAATGTCGAATTGGACGAGAAAATTGGGGCGCTGACGATCGTCGTATTAGAAAAAGAAGAAATAAATGGAATTAAAAAGACACAAGGAGAAACAGAAAATAAATCAGGGGAGAAGGTAATGGAACACGCGCAGAGTCTGTGTTTGCACCGTGATGCCGTGCTTGCTGCTAACGAAATAAAAAGTTTGCAGGAGCTGGCGGAGAAGGAGGGCCCTGCAGTGAGTAGAGAAAACGGCGCGAATGTGTTTGGTGCGAACTGGTTCTAGGCGCGCTTGGGAGAAAGGCGAGACCCGGGCGTTCGCGTAGGGGCCATTGTGCGGTGTACGAGTGAGGGTGGTACGATTTGCGAAGGGCCCATTGTGTGGTGTGAAAAAGAGTGTGCACCAGAGTATGAGCGAGAGTGTGCGGTTACGGAGTGTGTTACAGAGTGTGTAATGGAGGAGTGTGCACCAGAGTGTGTGAGGGCCGAGTGTGTAACAGAGGGGTGTGCACCGGAGTGTGCGACACCGGCATGTGTAAAAGGTGCGTGAGCGCCTGGGTGGTGTGCACCAGAGTGTGCGACAACGGAGTATGTGGAAGGCACGTGTGCACCTGGTTGTGCGGTAATGGAGTGTGTGGGGGGCGCGTGTGCGCCTGGGTGTGCGAGTGTGGAGTGGGTCACGCGTGGTGAGGACGCGGCTCATGCATCGACACTGACCGGCGGGGTAGAGCTTAGCGGGACGAGTAGCGTACGTGAGCCCCCGGTGAGTTGTGTGCTGCAGGGACCAGAGGGGATCGGTGCTGCGTCAGTTTCACAAGGACCGGCGTGCATGATTCGTGCCTCCGGCCCCCGCACTGTATGGTTGGTGCCGAATGGCGGCAAAGGCGATCGGCCGGGTTCAAGGGGAGGTAGGAGATTTCGGAGCCGGCACCTAGTCGGGTAAGGTGCCCGGATGGTGGCCGGTTGGGTCATCGTGCGTGGGACCGCGAGGCCCCACGCAGGGATGGAGCCCTGAACCTGGGCCCATCCATCCCTCCCCCCTTGGATCGAAAATGCCTGACGGACACCACATACAGGCGACCAACCACCCGCATGAATCGCTCGGCCCTTCGAGGCCGAGCAGCGACAATATACCTCCACATGGAGGGGATCGTAGTGTAGCGGACTGATGAGAGTAGTGTACCCCCCCCCCCACGTGGAAGAATGGTAGTACAACCATTCCTCACATGGGGGGCCCATGAGCATTAGTTTAGAGGGATGGCAGTGATCGGCACATGGGGGTGCCAGCAATGGTTGCCTCCATGGGGCACCAAAGCTAGCCGAGGGAGGGCTAGGATAATGTTAGGGAATTAGAAGACTTTAGGGACATGAGATTTAAGTAGTGATACCTGAACTATAGAGGGGACGTAGAGAGTTTAGGTGGTTGATAAAGAACAGGGTGTGCTTAGTTTAAAGGGATGACGGGGAAGCACCAGTGTTAGGGGAAATTAGGTCGGTAGATGATGCTGTGTGTTTGAGGAATTGTGGAAAATAAATGGAATTGTGTTGAGGTGTGTGAGAAAAATGGGGCGCGGGATATTTGGTGTGTGAAAGTAGTAAGTGTGGAATGATTGGTGTGGAGTGCATGGTGGGAAAGACTGAATGGGGGGAGTGGAACCCATTCGCGAAAGCCCGGGGTGGGTAGTGTAAAGCCAGGTAGAGGGCATCGGTAAATTTACATGGATATTGACACCTGTGGTGCGGGTAGTAGAAAGTAGTGTTTTGTTGGGTGCATGAGTCTGTGAAATGGCTGGGTGTGTGGCTTAATTGGTGCGTATGGTTATTGGGGCACTCCGCCACTGGTAGTTTGTCGGCCAGGTGAGGCCATAGGTAGGCTCTGGGAGCCGGTTAGGGTAGTTGTTGAGTGGGGCCCCGAGGATCCCCGGAGAGGACCCGGGTTGCCCAATGCCAAGGTGGGCATCAGGGGGTCAGTGCCAGGGAGGGCTTTCCCCAGTCAGGTAGTCGCGAGGAGCAGGTAAGCTCGGGTGGCGGCTTCAGTGGCGGAGGTGCGCAGGAAGTTAGACCTGCTGGTAGAGCCACACGATCCAGCCCCGAAATTGTGCGAGGGCACAGACTGAAAATTTGTTGGGAGTGAGACCCAAATTCGGAGGGCACCACAGTGTAGGCAATGGGAATTCGGGTTCTTAGAACCACATAGGTTAAAGAGGCCGATTGGCAGGGTATGACACCGGGTAGTTTAGATGAGTAATGTCATTAGCGTAGTTAGGATGAGAAATCCCTTTGCACCATCCACAGCCAGTCACCGAGGAGAACGAACTCCACACCAAGGCTCTGTAAGCTGTTTGAGAAGTGAGACGCATCATGACGTAAGTGAGACATTGTTGTGTTCCATCCCTTCCTTCCTGGGAGGGAGTTGGGGCTGAATTTGGTATAGAGGGGGATATGGGAGACAGGATGTAGGGACGGATTATAAATACAAGGGGGGCTAGGGTAGTGTAGCCAACGATGGGGGGTACGGACGGCTAGGGATGAGTTTGCTCTGCTCGCTCTACCGCTTCCCTCGCACCGCACCAGGCATGGTGGTGCCTGGTCACCTTGTTTTTCATGTGCTACTGCGACTTTTCCGCTTACTTGTTGTGCCTTGTCTTCCCTCCCCGCCCCAGGACCATTTTGGGGGGGCCGAACTATGCAGCATACATTCTGCACCAGTGCAGCCGAACTGGGCAGCACTTTGCTGCCAAACCATCTTTTACTGCACCCATTTTGCACCTGTGCAGCCGACTTGTGCAGCACCTTCCTGCCAAACCATCTTGCTGCCATGTCTTTTGCTGCACCTTGTCACTTATGGACCACAAGCCTTGTGGCTTTGCACCTCTGCTGTGCAGCATCTTGCTGCAAAATCATCTTGCACTTCGGACCACTTGTTTGAGTGGCAATGAAAAATAAAGGAAAGTGTGTGCAATTGTTTATTATTGTCTGCTCGGAAAGAAGATGTGTAAGTTTAGATGGCCCTGATGCTTCAAATGGCCTGTATGCCGGTCAGGGCCAGCAGGCTTTGATATACGCACACAGAAGATGCAAGATGCAAGATGCAAGCAGCAAGTGCCACATTGAGTGTTTTGTTGTTTCTCTCCCCTCCAATCTTCTCTTCCAAAAAGTACAGGTCCTGGGTCATAGAATTGTAAATATACGTGCTTGTAAATATAAGAATGTACCCACCGGCTATGTGTTTAGTTTGAAAATTCCGGAAATACTCGGGTAGTTGTGGGTGTGAAACTGTTAGATAGCTGCTCCACACAATAGGAGGGACATATTTAGTGTTAAAACTGTCACACACGTGGGTCAGAGTAAATGCTAGGGGGAACCACACCTATGTGTCACATTTAAACGTAATGTTAATTTTGCATGCCAGGCTCTACCGGTCGTTCCATTGATGGGTTCGACTCGGGACAAGTCTGGTGAGAGAGGGGTGTAGTGTTGCAGTTTTTAAAATAAAGGATGACCCCCCCTCGTAGGTAGACGCACCACAACATGTAGCCTCGCTGTAGTATAGTTATTTCTTTGTAAATGGAAGGTAGTCTCCTTTCCTGTGTAAGTTTTGCGTTGAGTAGGCCAGTGAGTAGGCCTCAATTATGCTGGAATACCATGTGCTTCGGCCTGAACAAGTCTGGCAAGGCCGAAGGGAGGAGCTGCAGGGGGAGTGGCCGGTAAGCAACGGGCCACCAATCAGAGCTCGAGGGGAGTGGCTCACAACGGCAGCAAGAGGCGGGGCTTGGAACATTCGGGTAAGATCGGGGAGGGGCCATATAAGGCCCCCCTGCCCCGAGCCCACCAGGTCAGAACGGGTGAAAACAAAGCAGAGGAGAGAGCTGTGAGAGTTCATGGGAGTTCGTCAGAGCTGAACGCGTCAGAACGAGAGACGAGGAGAGAGAGTCGCCCTGCCCCTGAACAAGTCGAAGCGCTTGAATTGAACTTGTAATAGCCTCGTTGTACACAAACCCTCCCCGTGCCCTGCGCTCTGTCGCTGTATTAATCGCGCTGTGTGGAGATGACCCATTCCGGGCCACAGACGTGCAATTTCCTCCTCGCCCGAGCGGTGTGCGTATCACGTGACTTGTGCCGTGACCTCCTGCCTGCGTTTCCAAGCATATGTGCCGTGACCACCAGAGGGCCACGCCAGGCGAGCTGTCCCGGAGCGACCGACGGCAAGGTGCGCTTGGCGCGTGAACCTGTTCTTCTTCTTTTTCCCCGCGTGAGTGATTGGGCCCTTTGTCTGGGGATAAGTTAACATTGTTTAAGTGCCTGCTCTGTGTCTCTTTGAATCACTGTACATTAGTAATCAATTGTGTTATTCCTTTTATTTGATCGTTCCGTCCTTTGTGTCTATTGGCCTAGCATCGTACGAATAGAACCGCTCAATCAGGTTCAATAAAAGGTAACGGCACAAGTCACGCGATACGCACACTGCCCGGGCGTACTCGATTAGCGTGGCTTGTGCAAGGTCCGGTCCCAGTTTTCGTGGCAGCGTGGGTCAAAGGTACGTGCGGCGTCGACCCGATACCCTTTTTCACGCTTGCTGCGGAAGTGGCGATTCGGCCTCATGGACATGAAGCCCCAAGGGGGGAAAAGGGTTTAATCCCCCCTTTGTAACGTGGACGGGCTTCGGGAGATCCGCAACAATATGTTATCATGCTATGCAGGATCAGATCATATCACATAACACAATCATATGCCATCATGCTATGCAGGGTCAGATCACATCAAACCACACCATCATATGCCATCATGCTATGCAGGATCAGATCATATCACATCACACAATCATATGCCATCATGCTATGCAGGATCAGATCATATCAAACCACACCATCATATGCCATCATGCTATGCAGGATCAGATCATATCAAACCACACCATCATATGCCATCATGCTAAGCAGGATCAGATCATATCACATCACACAATCATATGCCATCATGCTGTGCAGGGTCAGATCATATCACATCACACAATCATATGCCATCATGTTATAAAGGATCAGATCACATCACACAATCATATGCCATCATGTTATGCAGGATCAGATCATATCACATCACACAATCATTTGCCATCATGTCATGCAGGATTAGATCATATCACATTACAACATCATATGCCATCATGCTGTGCAAGGTCAGATCATATCACATCACACAATCATATGCCATCATGTCATGCAGGATTAGATCATATCAAACCACACCATCATATGCCATCATGTCATGCAGGATTAGATCATATCACATTACACCATCATATGCCATATCATGCTATGCAGGATCAGATCATATCATCACACAATCATGTCATGCAGGATCAGATCATATCACATCACACCATCATATGCCATCATGTCATGCAGGATCAGATCATATCACATCACACAATCATATGCCATCATGCTATGCAGGATCAGATCATATCACATCACACCATCATATGCCATCATGCTGTGCAGGGTCAGATCATATCATATCATATCATGCCAAGCAAGGTCACAACGTCCGATGTAGGGTCACATCATATCCTGCCACCTGCGCTCATATTATAATGAGGTCATGCCACACGAGATCACATCACACGTGTGGCATAATATTACATCATGGGATCACATCATGCCACATGGCCTTTGAAAAATCTCATGTTACATAATGCCAAGTTAATCGGACCATGTGACATATTACAATACAAATAAACTCACATGTGACACATTTGACCATATGCTTGATATGACGTCACAACATCACATCACACGCCTCCACTGTACTGATAGCTGAAGTGGAAACCACGGGACACGTTGGCATGAACGAGGACCGCCATCTAGTGGTCTCTACACGAACAATTCCCAAATGGCGAATTTGTCTGAACGAAATATCCCAGAGATAGCTGTGTACAAACGATTATTAATTATTAACTAGCCGAAAGCACGCGGCGTTGCCCGGGTTCTTTTTGAATGAATTTACTACTATAATTCAGCTTTTACGCGCGGCCGTAGAAGATTTACTACTATAATTCAGCTCAGCTTTTAATTGCGAAATGGGCCCAGCCCGGCCAAAGCGGCCTCGACCGGCCTCACCACTTAGCCTATAACCTTCCCGGGGTCCGTCCCGACATATTTTGTTTCTGAGGTTTCCTCCTATATTTCACCGTTCAGGAGATTAGCGCGTGCAGACAAACAAACAAACAAACAAAAACTTTCTTTTATAGATATAGATAGATTATTATTATTATTATTGATTGTGTACAGGACTTTTCATTCCCTGTGGCACAAATACGAATTTACAAGGTTTCCCCTTTTTGAAAACAAAACAGCACTGTAAAAATGTACATGCTCATGGTATTTTGCAACAGTTTAAGCGCATTTAGAGTTATCTACTTATTACGTATGCACAATGGGAGTGATAGTTTGCAAATTAAAATTGAGAAAAAACACAAGTGCGAGAAGGAAGAGAGAGCGAGAGAGCGAGAGAGCGAGAGAGCGAGAGAGCGAGAGAGAGAGAGAGAGAGAGAGAGAGAGAGAGAGAGAGAGAGAGAGAGAGAGAGAGAGAGAGAGAGAGAGACAAAGACAGAGAGAGAAAGAGAGACAGAGACAAAGACAGAGTGAGAGAGTGAGAGAGTGAGAGAGTGAGAGAGTGAGAGAGTGAGAGAGTGAGAGAGAGAGAGAGAGAGAGAGAGAGAGAGAGAGAGAGAGAGAGAGAGAGACAAAGACAGAGAGACAGAGAGAGAGAGAAAGAGAGACAGATACAGAGACAGAGAGACAGATACAGAGACAGAGAGAGAGAGACACACAGAGAGAGAAATATATATATACATATATATATATATATATATATATATATATATATATATATATATATATATATATATATATATATATATTGTTGCAGACGCGGTTTTAGATGTTATTTTACCGAGCGGTTTGGTATTACCGCGTCCGAACAGTTACTCCCCGATTAGAACCCGATTCCACCCGACGTTGACCAGATCGCCCCACAGATATTCAATCGGGAAACCTCTAAAGCGACCGAAAGAGAAGGAAAAGAGAAAAAGACAGAGTACGGAGGAAGAACAGATTTATTATACACACACAAGCAAAAAGAAAGAACGACCAAAATTATTTACAAGCAATGGATGGAAAAAGCAGTCACACAGTGCATCGTTAGCTTATTCTACTCAATTTACTTAATCCCAAGACAACGAGTAGGACAGGACGTTCACACTTACACAGGGGATATTGCAGGCAGGTAGGGCTTGAGGTGGATTGCTTGAGAGGGAGGCAAGGTCGGAGGCAGCAGCTCTCAATTCCTCGCAGTTTTGGCGGGAAAACCCTCCGTCGCGTATCCGCTGCTGTAGACGTCACGCGCTGGTTCGGCACACCTGCTCCTCTGCTTCTGGTGGAGCCGTCTCCCTCCTTTCAGCGCGTCTCTCCAAAGCTGGTTTCCTTGCCGAGTACCTCTCCTCTTTGGCTTGGAGCGTTTCACATCTCACCGCTCCTCTTGGTGCCGCCTCTTCGCTAATCTCCCAGGTCATCTCATAAAGCAGTCCCTTACAGTTGCTTTTATAACTCGGGGCGGAATCAAGCCGCCGGCTCCGAGGGCACGCCTACCGGGTCGCTCACCGCGGTGCTGATTGGCTGTTAGGGCTGGCTCACTCCTCCCCTCTATGACGAGGTGGAGACACGCCTTTCTTCTCCGAGGTTAGCACATGGGCAATGGCGGCTGGCGGGATTGAACACAACTCGCACCCTTCTTAAAGGAACTTTGGAGAGCGGAGATGTTTGGGGAAATTGCAAGGGCCTATGCTTATTTTATTTGATACAATGCAAAGTCAATCTAGTGGGAAACACATATTTAGCCTACATAGAATAAGGAAATACACTATTTAAAAAGATATATCGTGACCTGCGTGTAAGTTTCATGGAATTAACTAGGAGGACGGCTGCGACCATTATTTACATTAACAGGGTGTTACCATACTTTTGTAACGTTCACATTGTAACGTTTTCACATTCGTTACACTTCCTCCAAAATTGTTACACTTCTTAAAAACCGTTACACTTCTCAAATTCGTTACCCACTTCTCAAAACCGTTACACTGCACCCTCCTTTCCTCAGGCCCAATCTCGGGCCTACTAAACGTTAACTTAGTGTGACACGTAGGTGTAATTCCCTCTACAATTAACCTGACCCTGAGTGTGACAATCTTAAAACACAAATAAGTATGTCCCCCTATTGCATTGCACCCTGTCTAACAGACTCAAGCCCACAGCTAACCGAATTACAGAATTATTCTCAAACTATACATTTACGGTGGGGAGCATTATTTACAATGACGTGATTTCTTATTTACAACGCAACCCAGGACCTGTGTTTTTTTTTTTTTTTTTTTTTTTTTAGGGAACAAGAAAAAGAAATTCCTGTTGGGAGGGAGGAGACAGCACGCATTGCATCGATGCACCAGTACCAATACCACCAAAGCACCCAAAAGCACCACAAGCACCACAAAGCACCAAAAGCACCACAAAGCACCAAAAGCACCACTCGGTGCGCAGTCACCATGGTTCATAATAAACACAACAAAACAACTGGTGGTGGTCTTCTCTTTCTCTGCTGGGCCGATGTTCTTCCCGACGTCTTCTGGCTTCATGCGGCCTATTTGGAAATAATAAAAAGCACAACTTGTGTTCGTTTTTATTTAGGGCCTCAGGGGCCAACTAAGGATGGTCCACCTGTTTGGCATAGGTGCCACCTTACCGAGGTCCGCAAGCAAGATTCCCTGGCCATTATGGCTGGTCTCCAACAGAGGTGCCCTGCCCCAGAACCTGGGGTCCATCAAGTGGTACTTGGCCGCAGAACAGCGGTCCATAAAGTGGTACATCAACGCAATGCATGCTGGTTCTGGGAATCTCGGGCGCACAATGGCCACCTCACGCACGCTCCCCTCGGCACCCAATGGCGCACAGGTCATGTGGGAGACAAAAGAAAGACAATTGAGCGAGGGGTAAGGTCACAAGGGTACACGTCAATAAGGCAATGCAAGGCGAAATGCGTACGGAGGGCGAAGTGAGAAAGCTCGTCCCTACCGTACGTCACCCCCCTGTCACCTACACTACCCTTGCCCTTACCCCATATGTACAAGATCTACACATTACCAATTCGTCACTACTGTCACGTCTTCCCCATATTTCCCCTATACCAAATTAGTCTCCACAATCCCTCTACTTCAAAATTTGCCATCACCAAATTCATCATCAATCCTCATAAGGAGGCAGAGATGGAACATCAAAGCACAATGTCACACCCACGTCATGATGCGTCTCACAATCCAAACATTTGCACAGTAAAAAATAATTAAACATGGCATGGTGCGGAGTACCTGTCACCTCAGGTGAGTGGATGCAGATGGTGCGAGGAGACTTCATCCTAACTACTTTCTAAATGACATTAACACACTTTACACTACCCGGGGTCTTTCCCTGCCAATCCATTGGCCAACTTACACTACGGGTTCTAAAAACCAATTCCCATTGACCAAACTGTGGTGCTTCTCAATTTGGGGTCTCACTCCCCCGATTCATCTCCCGGTGCCCTCGCACAATTTCTGGGCTGCGACGTGTAGCTCTCCCAGCAGGTCTACCCACCTGCACACCTCCACCACTGCAGTTGCCACCCGAGCTTACCTAGCTCCTCACCCTAACCTAACTAACTGGGGAAGGCCCTCTCCTGGCTGTGTCACCCCTTGGTGCCCTCTGGCACTGGGCTACCCAGGTCCGTCCTCCGGATCCTCGGGCCCCATCCACAACAACTACTACCGGCTCCCAGAGCCCACCTGTGGCCTCACCTGGCCGACATCCTCACAGTGGTGGGGCGCCCAACCAACTACACACACTAACAGGCCACATGCCCAGCCATTTCCACAACACTAATGCACCCATCCAAAGACCATTCTTTCACCCGCACCACAGATGCCAATATCCAACCACAATTTACCTGTACCCTCTACCTAACACTTACACTATCCGCCCCGGGTATCCGTGATGGGGGTCCACTCTTCCCCCATTCACACCTTCGCACCATCCACTCCACTCCACAATTTCCACCATACTCACTCCACGACCATCCATTCCAATACTCCAGATATTTATTCCACACAACCATTCTCCATACCTGTTGTTGCACACCTGTGCACTCACACCTGGTGCCACCTGCACCCTCCTTTCTTCCTGGACCATTTGGTCAACACAACACGCAATCACCACTACTCCCTCATACACTGCTCCACACACCTGTTCAGTTGCACACCTGTGCAATCACACCTGTTCAATTCTCACCTGTTCAATCTTCAAACACACGGCATCATCTCAGCTAACTACTCCCCTCTGAAACTTGCGCTTCCCAGTCGTCCCTTTAAACTATTGCGCTCCCACGTCATTATCATCCACACTAAACTACCTGCGTCCCCACTACAGGTATCAGTCACTAACTAACCTTAACGTCACCTAATGTCATCTTCGCTAGATCCCTATCAATATAACCTAACCCACCCGGGCTAGTTTTCACTGCCATCAACCCCATAAGCTATACGCATTTGCCCCACCTGTCTGTGAGGGATGGTGGATTTGCCATCCCACCACATCGGGGGTCTCTCACTATCAATTTCGCACACCTAAATCCAACCAATCAAAAATTTTCCATTTACTGCCAATTCTACCCACTATTATAAATTTCGTATCAAATCACTATCACTATCACCATCACCCGTCTACTTATTACATCCTCTCGGTGCGCCAATTCCCTTCTAAAGCTCGGCTTCGTAAAGCCGAGCCATGAACGCGGGTTCTTTTGTGCCGGCGGCTGGATGCATCCGGCACTCGGTGCAGGGACGGGGGCTTACCCGGGCCGAGATCCCACGCACCACCTCGGCGTGGAGCCATCCAATGTCCCGATCTCGACCTGCCGGCACGTCTCAATAGAAAGTGGACGCCATGACGACCTTCCTATCGGCCTGCCCGCTCCGCCTAGTGGAGCCCGGACGCGGCCGTTCCAAGCGAGGCACAGCGTGGATCGCGTACGGCGGTTCTTTCGAAACCGCCGTGGTTCGGATCCCCGCTGGTCCTCGCGGCACGCGAAGCTGCCCGACGCGCACCGAGGGCCCGATTCGGCTATAAGTCGTTCTAACCTCTAACCTGGTTACCGTCGATGCTTCACCTGCATGCTTACAAGCATACGCTACCCCTTTCTTGCTCATACATGCAGCCGTTTCCATGCTCCTCGTCGTACCTTTTCTTACACACCTCGGTACCCACATTCCGCTCACCGACTTGGTCACACACCTGACCACCGAACACCTTGGCACACATTCGTCGCTCGCACACCTCACCAACACACCTCCTCGCGCCCCTTCCTCGGTCACCTCCTCTGTGACAATCACAGGTGTGCTCTCACTCGCACACCCAACCACGTGCCTCACTACCAATTCCAGCGTGCATTCCCACTCACGCTCTACCATTCCAGGTGTGCATCCTTCCATTCCAGGTGTACACCCTCGCTCACCTGTCATAACCAACTCACGCTCCGTGTCACTCTCACTACTCTCACCACCACTCTTGACAACGCACTCACCCTTACTCCCGACAGCGCACTCTTTCCTCATGCACCTGTCCGTTACACACCTTTCTCGCGCATCCTCTTGTGCACACTTTTCCGTTACTTCCTCCGTAACACTCACCACACCGCGCTTCCATGTGCTCCCTCGCACACGCGCTACGTCCAACTCACTCTTGACGGCACACTCACTCCTCGGCGTGCACTTTTTCCTCACACACCCCATGGTCGGACATTCTCGCACACCTCTTTTTTCGCACACCAGACCTGTTGCACACTTCACCAACGGCCTTTCACGAACACCCGGATCCAAACCAATCCCCAAGCCGACTGAAGCTTTCCTCACATCATATACATTGCCACTCACCTCCGTACCTCGTCTCCGCACCTCCTTTGCCACGTGCAAACTCTTTATTTGGTTAGTGAGCATCACATTATGAGTTGAGCACCGACCTTGTACATATTCCGCTATCTCCTCCTTTATTTCTCTCTTAGTTTCTGTCCGTCTCTTCTTAATTTCACTCACCTCTTCTTCCACTTCCTCTAATTTTTGTTTAACCTCTTTTATTTCTCGGTGCGTCTCCTCAAGTTCGTCCTCTAAGGCTACCGTGACCGTCTCTATGTGCTTCCTCACCTGCCGGCTCCGCCTAGTGGAGCCCGGACGCGGCCGTTCCAAGCGAGGCACAGCGTGGATCGCGTACGGTGGTTCTTTCGAAACCGCCGTGGTTCGGATCCCCGCTGGTCCTCGCGGCACGCGAAGCTGCCCGACGCGCACCGAGGGCCCGATTCGGCTATAAGTCATTCTAACCTCTAACCTGGTTACCGTCGATGCTTCACCTGCATGCTTACAAGCATACGCTACCCCTTTCTTGCTCATACATGCAGCCGTTTCCATGCTCCTCGTCGTACCTTTTCTTACACACCTCGGTACCCTCATTCCGCTCACCGACTTGGTCACACACCTGACCACCGAACACCGTGGCACACATTCGTCGCTCGCACACCTCACCAACACACCTCCTCACGCCCCTTCCTCGGTCACCTCCTCTGTGACAATCACAGGTGTGCTCTCACTCGCACACCCAACCACGTGCCTCACTACCAATTCCAGCGTGCATTCCCACTCACGCTCTACCATTCCAGGTGTGCATCCTTCCATTCCAGGTGTCGTACCTCGTCGTACCCTTTGTCTCCATTATCTCTGTCACCTCGTCCACCCTCATTGTCAGTTCCTCACGTACCATCTGACATTGCTTCTGTGTCGCTATTAATTCGTTTTTAATTTCTTTTTGTATCGCCTTTAACCCTCCTAGTACCGCAGTGTTCTTTTGAACCTGCTCCACTAGTTCTTTTTGTCCCTCTGTCAGCTGTTCCACCTCCTCCGTCAGACCCTCTATGCCCCCTTGTAACTTAGCCGTATTATTTCTCACCTCTTTCTCCATACGCTTCTCACCTCGCTTTACCTCCTCGCATCGCCCCGAAACCTCCTCACTCACACCTCGTCGTATTTCCTCCATCTCTTTTGTAGATGCCACCCTCATCTGTCCCAATTCATCCCTCTGAGCATCCAGTTTACTTTCTAACCCGATTTGCGCCTCCTCTATCTGGTTCCCCATTCGTTTGATTTCCCTGGCAGATTGTTCCCCTATTTCCTGCAATTTGTCCTCCATCCTATTTTCTAACCCCATTAACCCATTTTTTACCCCCTCTAACTGATTCTCCTGGGCAGCCATTCTATCTTCCACCCCCGTTAACCCATTCTTTACCTCTTTTATCCCGTTGTCTAACCCCTCAAAATTATTGTCTAACTTCTCAAATTTCTTGTCTAACTCCTCAAAATTATTGTCGAACTTCCCAAATTTCTTGTCTAACTCCTCACCGGTACCCCTCGCTTCGTCCCTCATTACCCCCATTTGGTTTCCCATTACCCCCATTTGGTTTCCCATTACCCCCATTTGGCTTCCCATTCTGTTTTCCATCCCTTTGAAATTATCGTCTGTTTTTACCATAAAGGCCATCATCTGTTTCATAAACAGGTCCAAATTCATTGGCATCTCTGGCTCGGCTGCCGCGACCACGGCCAAATTTGGTGCCGCTACACCCACGTGCGCGAGGACGCCATTTTGTGCACCTGATACCCCCTCAACCACATTGCCAATGTTCTCCTCCTCCCTTTCCTCCACATACATTTCCCAGAGGTCCTGGGTCGATTCCACCCTGTCTATCTCTCCCACCGACATCCGATCGCCTTGATTGTCCATGGCGCGATCTCAAAATTCGGGTTTTATAAAACAACACAATTTCGGCAGCTCGTAATTTTGACCAAATTTTTTTCTAGATGTTTTTAAAAAAAAATTTGGTTCGGGCCCCGAATCTCACTCCCAACACCAATTGTTACAGATATAACACAATTGGTGTTCCAAAATTTGGGCCTAACAAATTTAGTCCCAGGTCCGAATCCAACTCCTGACAACCAATTGTTGCAGACGCGGTTTTAGATGTTATTTTACCGAGCGGTTTGGTATTACCGCGTCCGAACAGTTACTCCCCGATTAGAACCCGATTCCACCCGACGTTGACCAGATCGCCCCACAGATATTCAATCGGGAAACCTCTAAAGCGACCGAAAGAGAAGGAAAAGAGAAAAAGACAGAGTACGGAGGAAGAACAGATTTATTATACACACACAAGCAAAAAGAAAGAACGACCAAAATTATTTACAAGCAATGGATGGAAAAAGCAGTCACACAGTGCATCGTTAGCTTATTCTACTCAATTTACTTAATCCCAAGACAACGAGTAGGACAGGACGTTCACACTTACACAGGGGATATTGCAGGCAGGTAGGGCTTGAGGTGGATTGCTTGAGAGGGAGGCAAGGTCGGAGGCAGCAGCTCTCAATTCCTCGCGGTTTTGGCGGGAAAACCCTCCGTCGCGTATCCGCTGCTGTAGACGTCACGCGCTGGTTCGGCACACCTGCTCCTCTGCTTCTGGTGGAGCCATCTCCCTCCTTTCAGCGCGTCTCTCCAAAGCTGGTTTCCTTGCCGAGTACCTCTCCTCTTTGGCTTGGAGCGTTTCGCATCTCACCGCTCCTCTTGGTGCCGCCTCTTCGCTCATCTCCCAGGTCATCTCATAAAGCAGTCCCTTACAGTTGCTTTTATAACTCGGGGCGGAATCAAGCCGCCGGCTCCGAAGGCACGCCTACCGGGTCGCTCACCGCGGTGCTGATTGGCTGTTAGGGCTGGCTCACTCCTCCCCTCTATGACGAGGTGGAGACACGCCTTTCTTCTCCGAGGTTAGCACATGGGCAATGGCGGCTTGCGGGATTGAAC
This sequence comes from Myxine glutinosa, assembly GCF_964187855.1. Taxonomy (NCBI): domain Eukaryota; kingdom Metazoa; phylum Chordata; class Myxini; order Myxiniformes; family Myxinidae; genus Myxine; species Myxine glutinosa. The sequence continues at coordinate 408,083,083 of NC_136261.1, read as the reverse complement.
ACAACTCGCACCCTTCTTAAAGGAACTTTGGAGAGCGGAGATGTTTGGGGAAATTGCAAGGGCATATGCTTATTTTGTTTGATACAATGCAAAGTCAATCTAGTGGGAAACACATATTTAGCCTACATAGAATAAGGAAATACACTATTTAAAAAGATATATCGTGACCTGCGTGTAAGTTTCATGGAATTAACTAGGAGGACGGCTGCGACCATTATTTACATTAACAGGGTGTTACCATACTTTTGTAACGTTCACATTGTAACGTTTTCACATTCGTTACACTTCCTCCAAAATTGTTACACTTCTTAAAAACCGTTACACTTCTCAAATTCGTTACCCACTTCTCAAAACCGTTACAATATATATATACACAAGGAGAAAGGAGCGAAAGGATGTGTAATTTACATCAACCAGGTAGATAGTAGGGTAAAGAATCAGAATTCTAAATTTGAAGATGATGCAAAGCTTGGAGGTAGAGAGGGCATTGATCAGATTCAGGAAAGTATTCATAGTTTAATAGATTGGGAAAAAGACTGGCAAACTCAGTTTACTATAAACAAATGGAAGGTGCTGTGGATGGGTAAGCAAGCATACATCCCAAATTTGGTCATGGTAAATTTGAGTCTACCCAATTGCTGGGGGTTGCCCAGGTCGGCCATGTGAGAAACAACTTGATTTCAATTGATTGTTACATTTGGAACATGTAACATTTGTGGTGCTTGTGTTTCGTTTTGTTTTTTACAGGGCAAGTGTGCGCGTCTAATGCTGCAGTAGGGTGTGATGTGGTTTACCACGCGTTGCTTTTAGCTACGGCTGCCGAGTTTCGCTTGCGATCGAAAAGAAGGCCGAGTGTGTAAGCCCTTCCTTCCAGTACATAGCCTCTACCCTTGCCAAGACTTTCAGACTACCTCCTGGTGGTGCACCATGGTAACAGTGTTCTTGTGGGCACTGACTAAATGTCTGGGTGGATCTCGAGGTCGGTTGGTACTCTAGAGGTGCAGTGTGTATGGCCATCCATTGTGAGGACTTGCTGTGACACTCACAAATCCAACCAGGGTAGGTGGAGCTCTTCAGCCTTGGTAGGCAGTCCACCTAGGAGAAGGAAACTCTGATTGCAAATCCCCCTGCTGTCCTGTAGGGTATGTCTCTTTAGACAAAGGCTAGGTCCACAGATGTTTCTATAGTGGCGTCAGGAAGGGCATCCGGCCACAAATAAACATGCCTCAAGTATGCGTTTTAGGGAAGCGGCCATTTGTTGAATCATGGGTTGCACATGCAAGCATGGAAACGGCCGTAAAACGATGATGATGATGATGATGATGATGATGATGTTACATTTTGAATACGAATCAAAAATGAATCGGAAAACAAACCTGCCGTTTAGCTGTACTTTGATTCTGAATTTGGCAAATTGTACAGAATCTCGTCCTGATCGCACATGCGCAGAGAGAATTGAGGTAGTTGTTTTACTATGTCTGGCAATCAAACAAAATTGATCATTTTGAACAGGAAACTTGTGTTGTTTTGAAGGGACATCATAAAGGACACCAATGACAGGCACGACGAACTAACATAACGAGTTGTTGTTGTTGTTGTATAGCCCCAGACAGTTCTCTTGAACAAGCCCGCAGCACAGAGACAGCCAATCGATCTCACAGGAGCGATCCAGAGAACCCCCCCCCCCCCCCATGCCCAGGATGGTGTACCTGGCCTTCACGAAGTCAGAGAGAGAAAAAGAGAGAGAAACGGAGAGAAAAAGAAGAGCCAGAGACAAGAGAGAAAGGGCCGGTATGTACGTCTATGGAGACTGATCGGCACACTGATTCTAGAATCACAGAGTTATTCCAGAATCACGCAGTTATTATAGAGTCGCACAGTCATTCTAGAGTCGCACAGCTATTCTAGAGTCGCACAGTTATTCTAGAGTCACAGAGTTCTTCCAGAATCACGCAGTTATTATAGAGTCGCACAGTTATTCTAGAGTCACGCAGCTATTCTAGAGTCGCACAGCTATTCTAGAGTCGCACAGCTATTCTAGAGTCGTACAGCTATTCTAGAGCCGCACAGCTATTCTAGAGCCGCACCACTATTCTAGAGTCACGCAGTTATTCTAGAGCCAGAGAGTTATTCTAGAGCCACAGAGTTCTTCCAAAGACACATAGTTATTCTAGAGACACACAGTTATTCTAGAGTCATGCAGTTATTCTAGAGTCACATAGTTATCATAGAGTCACACAGTTATTCTAGTCACACAGTTATTCTAGAGTCACATAGTTATTCTCGAGTCACATAGCTATTCCAGAGCCACACAGTTATTCTAGTCACACAGTTATTCTAGAGTCACATAGTTATTCTCGAGTCACATAGCTATTCCAGAGCCACACAGTTATTCTAGTCACGCAGTTATTGCAGAGCCACACAGTTATTCTAGAGTCACACAGTTATTCTAGAGTCACACAGTTATTCTAGAGTCACATAGTTATTCTAGAGTCACATAGTTATTCTAGAGCCACACAGTTATTCTAGTCACACAGTTATTGTAGAGCCACACAGTTATTGTAGAGCCACACAGTTATTATAGAGTCACACAGTTATTCTGGAGCCACACAGTTATTATAGTCATGCAGTTATTGTAGAGTCACACAGCTTTTCTAGAGTTACACGGTTATTCGAGAGCCACACAGCTATTCTAGAGTCACACGGTTATTCTAGAGCCACACATTTATTCTAGAGCCACACAGTTATTCTAGAGCCACACAGCTATTCTAGAGCCACATAGTTATTCTAGAGGAAAAAAGTTATTCTAGTCATGCAGTTATTCTTGAGTCACACAGCTATTCTAGAGTCACGCAGTTATTCTAGAGTCACGCAGTTATTCTAGCGTCACGCAGTTATTCTAGAGTCACGCAGTTATCCTGGAGTCACAGCTATTCTCGAGTCACACAGCTATTCTAGAGTCGCACAACTATTCTAGAGTCAAGCAGCTATTCTAGAGTCACACAGTTATTCCAGAGTCACAGTTATTATAGTCACACAGTTATTCTAGAGTTGCACAGTTATTCTAGAGTCACGCAGTTATTCTAGCGTCACGCAGTTATTCTAGAGTCACGCAGTTATCCTGGAGTCACAGCTATTCTCGAGTCACACAGCTATTCTAGAGTCGCACAACTATTCTAGAGTCAAGCAGCTATTCTAGAGTCACACAGTTATTCCAGAGTCACATAGTTATTATAGTCACACAGTTATTCTAGAGCCACAGAGTTATTCTAAGGCACATAGTTGTTCTGGAGTCACACAGTTATTCCAAAGTCACACAGCTATTCTAGAACCACAGCTTTATTCTAGAGGCACATCGCTATTCTAGAGTCACACAGTTATTCTAGTCACAGATTTATTCTAGAGTCGCATAGTTATTCTAGAGTCACACTGTTATTCTGGAGTCATGTATTTATTCTAGTCACAGCGTTATTCCAAAGTTGCGCAGCTATTCTAGAGTCACACAGTTATTCTAGAGTCACAGAGTTAATCTAAATTCACACAGTTGTTCTAGAGTCACACAGTTATTAATTATATAGTCACAGTTATTCTTGAGTCACACAGTTATTCTAGAGCCGCACAGTTATTCTAGTCACACAGTTATTCTAGAGCCACAGAGTTATTTTAGAGTCACATAGTTATTCCAGAGATACTTGTATGGTTTTTCTAGAGTCGTGCAGTTATTCTGGAGTCACATAGTTATTATTGAGTCACAGTTATTTTAGAGTCACACAGTTATTCTAGAGCCATATAGTTATTCTAGAGCCACACAGTTATTCTAGAGTCACACAGTTATTCTAGAGTTGCACAGTTATCCTAGAGCCACACAGTTATTCTAGAGTCACACAGTTATTCTCGAGCCACATAGTTATTCTCGAGTCATATAGTTATTCTGGAGTCACACAATTATTCTAGAGTCATGCATTTATTCAAGAGTCACAGCATTTTTCTAGCCGCATAGCTATTCTAATCACACAGTTATTCTAGAGTCACAGCATTATTTTAGAATCACATAGTTATTCTAGAGTCACACTGTTATTCTAGAGCCAAGCAGTTATTCTAGAGTCACATAGTTATTTATTCTATAGTCACAGTTATCCTTGAGTCACACAGTTATTCTAGAATCACACAGTTGTTCTAGAGTCCCGCAGTTGTTATAGAGTCACGCAGTTGTTATAGAGTTACGCAGTTATTCTAGAGTCACACAGTTATCCTAGAGTCACAGTTATTCTATAGTCACAGTTATTCTAGAGTCACAGTTATTCTAGAGTCACACAGCTATTCTAGAGTCACACGGCTATTCAAGAGTCACTCAGTTTTTCTAGAATCACACAGTTATTCTGGAGTCACGCAGTTATTCTAGAGTCACGCAGTTATTCTTCTCCAGAAGGCACAGTCCATAGCTCGTTTCATCTAAATTAATGAAAACAATAATTGTAGTAATATAATAATTTATGAGCGACACAAAAAATGGTATGCAAGATATTAACCATATGAACTTTATGAAAAACTACTAAACCCATGAATAGTACTTTTCATCTTGCATTCGATTTGAAATATGTAACGTCATACTACTGCAAAAATTCCCGATCTTTCATCCAATTCAAAAATGCTAAATCTTTGGACATACCCTTCTGTAGAACACAAATTATATAAACAATCCAACCGTGTCCGCCATGCTCAATTCCATGATTTCAATCTGTATTATAAAACAGGAGTGTCTGTCTGTCCGTCCACACCCAAACTCCTCAGTTTTGGGGCAAGCCCCACCAAACCTTCACTGGAACGTTTTGGGGTCCTATCGGATGTTGTAAGGTAGGTAAGAGGTTTCATAAATTCCTCAATACAATTATGATTTTATAATCGACTCAATACGAACCTGCCCCGAATCCGGAAGTGAACAGATGACGACAATGGGCTGGTTTGAGAATATCTCATGAAGAATATCTCATAACTCTGCCATAAAGCCCAGGTCGGTGGTGTGTTGCAGTGATGTTTGTCCTTCTGGAAGTTTCTCCCATCTCCACACAGGATCTCTGGAGCTCAGCCAGAGTGACCATCGGGTTCTTGGTCACCTCTCTTACCAAGGCCCTTCTCCCCCGATTGCTCAGTTTGGCCGGGCGGCCAGCTCTAGGAAGAGTCCTGGTTGTTCCAAACTTCTTCCATTTAAGATTTATGGAGGCCACTGTGCTCTTGGGAAGCTTCAATGCAGCAGAAATGTTTTTGTAGGCTTCCCCAGATCTGTGCCTCGACACAATCCTGTCTCTGAGCTCTGCAGGCAGTTCCTTCGACCTCATGGCTTGGTTTTTGCTCCGATATGCATTGTCAGCTGTGAGACCTTATATAGACAGGTGTGTGCCTTTCCAAATCATGTCCAATCAATTGAATTTACCACAGGTGGACTCCAATCAAGGTGTAGAAACATCTCAAAGATGATCAAGAGAAATGGGAGGCACCTGAGCTAAATTTCAAGTGTCATAGCAAATGAACCTGAACCTGCGTAAGCATCTGAATACTTATGCCAATGTGATATTTTAGTTTTTTCTTTTCAATAAATTTGCAAAACTTTCTAAAATCCTGTTTTCTCTTTGCCATTATGGGGTATTGAGTGGAGATTGATGAGGGAAAAAATGAATTTAAACGATTTCAGCATAAGGCTGCAACATAACAAAATGTGAAAAAAGTGAAGGGGTCTGAATACTTTCTGAATGCACTGTATGACTAAAGAGTTGGTTTGGTGACAAGAACAAGCCGAATAGATTTTGGTTCAGGTCAGAATCCAGATCCGGCCTATCATTGGGATAGAAAACAAACTGTTCAGCCTGGCGGAGGTATGCGCTCTACCGAGTGCCCTTCTAGTTATAATCTCTTCTTTTGTTCCACAAGGGCACGAGTGTAGTGATGAGAACACTGCATTTTATAAAAACAAATCCCACATTTTGTGGATAAACAAAATGTTGTTCATGGAAATATTGGAATATGAGAGAAGTAGGAATTCATTTGTTTACCATGCTGGACGCATTGGTGACATCGGACAGAAAATCCTTGTAGACGGATAACTTGGACAACTTGCGCTGTAGCCGCACTTGCTTGTCCTCCAAACTGGCTACTTCGCCGCACAGCCTGCCTAGCTCCTTCTTCTTCTCAGTCCGGGCCTCACGCTCCACACTGGCTCTTTTGATGGCTCGGCTCCTCTTCGACTCATTCTGCTGCAAAGCGTTAGGGATGAGAGTTTGTGAATATTTAGAAAATTGTTTGGGAATCATCTGTTTAATATGTATGCAGCAGGGGCAGGGAAATAAATTGAGAAAAATGGAGAGAAGGGAATAGAATAGCGAGAAGAGATGGTGGTGAGAGGAGCAGAGACATGAATGAAAATTTTGGCGAATTGAATAAGGGAAAGGAACGTGCATTTTAGGGGGGAGACGGAATATAAAACAAGTACAGATACATTCAAAATACACCACCCCCTTGCCAAATCTCTATTATAATAGCCGTAGATGATTCTGTCTGTCTGTCTGTTGGGCGTCTGTCCGGGGTGTGGCTTACTCGGTTTGCAGAGTAGCTCCACCCATTCTGGGAGAGCCTTCGCTTCATATAAACAAATATCCACCATTTTCTTAACTCGCATAGCTTTGAGGCCTGTTTTGTAGGCCCGTGGTGTCTTGCTCTCTCTCCCAGTTTTATTTCAAATCAAATTCGATATATCATTTCATTTTTCACAGTCGCTAACATAGTTTTAGACTCGGTTGAAAAAAAACGGGAAGAAAATCCGATGAAAGTTGCCGTTTATAGAACGAAATGAATTATCAAACGCCTGTAACTTCAAGGCCATTGAGTCTCTCTCACGCCTTTATCTCCAATCTAACTCACCATCTGATTTCATTTTTATCGATGGTTTTGGACTCGGTGTCAGCAAGGCGGGAAAATGCAGAGATATATTTTAAAAAATACACCATATCACCGCCCACCGCCCAAA
>NC_136261.1:407928565-408073565 GCF_964187855.1 Myxine glutinosa | reverse complement strand
GCTCGTGAAAGAGCTGACAACCGCGAGGGAAAGACAGCACATGGGGACCACGAGGGAAAGACAGCACATGGGGACCACGAGGGAAAGACAGCACATGGGGACCACGAGGGAAAGACAGCACATGGGGACCACGAGGGAAAGACAGCACATGGGGACCGCGAGGGAAAGACAGCACATGGGGACCGCGAGGGAAAGACAGCACATGGGGACCACGAGGGAAAGACAGCACATGGGGACCACGAGGGAAAGACAGCACATGGGGACCGCGAGGGAAAGACAGCACATGGGGACCGCGAGGGAAAGACAGCACATGGGGACCGCGAGGGAAAGACGTCATTAATCGAATAATTAAATAATTAATCTATTAATTGATTAATCAAGAAATAAAAAACAGCCTTTACAGCCAAATCACTTGGTCATTAATTAACTAATCAATTGATTGATTAATCCAAATACAAAAAATACCGTTTTTGCCAAAACATGTGCTCACGATTGTGCCCAAATTTCACCTTCCTAGCTCAAAGGATGGCTGAGATGTTGTCCGGACAAACAAGAAAACAAACAAGAAAAACAAGAAAACAAACAAACAAGAAAACAAACAAACAAACAAGAAAACAAACAAACAAACAAACAAGAAAACAAACAAACAAACAAACAAGAAAACAAACAAACAAGAAAACAAACAAACAAACAAACAAGAAGGAAACCGGAGTGAAAACTGAGTACGTACTCCCTTTCAGCGCCTGTCATGGCTGCACCCCCTCCGGTGCCCAGTGATGACGTCATGCATCTGGAGATGGAATAGGAAAGGAGTGGTGCACAATTCAAGATAAAATAACTCTCCCTCTCCAAAAAGACCGTCTGGCAAACCCTCTCATCTATTTTCTTCACAATCCACTTGAAGACGTTCCGTTACTCAAACTCCTGGGTCTCACTATCAGCCATGATCTTTCTTAGAGAAACACATTACTAAGATGGCCTCCAACTAAGCATCCTCCATCATACAAAGTCATTCCTTGCACACCTTGCACCCCCCTAGGTTCCTGCAGGGTGCATACGGTCCACCATCAACACTGTGAACCTCCCAAGATCGACACACCTCTACTCATTTGTTCCACCTTTTTTCCTGCCTGTGGAACTAACTTCCACATTCTGATCATTCTCAATCCCCCTTCGAGGTCTTCAAGCCAGCTGTCCACCACCATCTCAGATCGTTCCGAATGCAAAACCATTATCCTTTATATCGTCGTTAAACCCCCCCCCCCCCCCACCTCAGGCCCTCCTCCTTCAAAATTTAAAATTTTTCCTTCCGAAGACTTTCCTTCTGTATCCATCTTGCCCATAACCTACATCCTCCCCTCCCCTCATTTTTACCCGCATCCCTTCTTTTTACGTCTCCTGTGCTATTCACGTTTCCACCTTCTCTTTCTGCTGTTCATTGGTGCTGTTGCATCCTGATCTGTTCTGTGTTCTAGCTCTCCCATGAGCCTTGACTTTCTATACAAAAAATAAATAAATAATTGAGTCATCGTAATCCACTGACCTTGATGAACTTGTCAAACTTTCGGGAAGTCTCCTGAAGCTCGTTCTCCTTGGATGCATGGTCTTCCCTGCGCTTTTGCAGACTTTCCATTTTCATGCGAAACTCCTGCACTCGGAAACGACAGCAGAGCGACATTGCATCGGTTCGGAAGATGAGTCCGGTCCCAAGGAGCAAGAGGCCCCGCAGCGTTGGCAGCACCCTGGAACAAAGCTCGCATTGTTGTGAATTACTTGTTTTTTTTTACCTGAGCACTTTACTCAGCTGAATAGCTCGAGGCAGCAACTGAAACCTTAAACCCAGCTCGCAGCAGTGACAAAACCCTTACACCTGGATTGAGGCAGCGACTGAACCCTGAAACATGGATAGAGGCAGCGACTGAACCCTCAAACTTGGATAGGGGCAGCGACAACCCTTAAACCAGGATAGAGGCAGCAACTATACCCTTAAACCTGGATAGAGGCAGCGACTGAACTCTAAAACTTGTATATGGGTAGCGACAACCCTTAAACCCAGATAGAGGCAGCAAATTAACCCTTAAACCTTGATAGAGGCAGCGACTGAACCCTTACACCTGGATCGAGGCAGCGACTGAACCCTTACACCTGGATCGAGGCAGCGACTGAACCCTTACACCCGGATCGAGGCAGCGACTGAACCCTTACACCCAGATCGAGGCAGCGACTGAACCCTTACACCCGGATCGAGGTAGCGACTGAACCCTTAAACCCAGATCGAGGCAGCGACTGAACCCTTACACCCGGATCGAGGTAGCGACTGAACCCTTAAACCCGGAACGAGGCAGCGACTGAACCCTTACACCCGGATCGAGGCAGTGACTGAACCCTTGCACCCAGATTGAGGCAGTGACAGAACCCTTACACCCGGATCAAGGCAACGACAGAACCCTTGCACCCAGATTGAGGCAGTGATAGAACCCTTACACCCAGATCGAGGCAGCGACTGAACCTTTAAACCCGGATCGAGGCCCTTAAACTTGGATAGAGACTTGCACCAAACTTGTAAAATATGTTATCTGCTGTTTCACATCAACCATTCCTCAAGGCCGATCATTCTCTTCTCTGCCAAAATCATCATTATTCTTCCTCTGTGGAGCTCTCCACTACCATTCAGGCCACTTGATAAAGGGTAGGTGTGTTTTGCCTTCAAATGCTGCATATCAGTATGTAAACTGTACATGGTTTGCTTATAGCATGTGTGCACTGTCCTCTGAGCTGTTTAGCCTGTGTTGGAAACCAGACACAGCTATAAGCCCCCATTCTGGTGATTTGCATGGAGGACGAGGCACAAAGTACAAGTAGCCTACCTGCCCAAACTCTCTCACAAACCCACACTTGGTAAGCATGGTGAGTAGCAATAAGACCCTTTAAGACCGTTAAGACTTTTAAGACCACGAAGACCCCAAATACCCTTTATACCCCTAAGTCCCATTAGACCACTAAGACCCATTAGACCCCTCAGACCCATTAAACTCCAAAGACCCTTTGGACCTCGAAGACCCTTAAGACCACTTTTACCTTTAAGACCCTTTCAATACTTTAGACACCTTTATATGCCTTCACCCTTTAGGCCCCAAGAACCTTTAGACCTTTACACCCCTATTATGTCCCTTTCGACCCCTTATACCATAAACACCATTTGGACCCATTTCACCCTCAGACAGATTAGACAGCTTGGACCCTTGACCATTTAGAGCTTTAGACCAATTTGACCTTTTTAGACCCTTTTTACATGCTTGAGAGAGGAGATCATTGAGATCCCTTAGAGTTAGACACCATCTCATATTGGAATGTACTGCATTGGAGTCATCAGGAGGAAATAGAAGAAGTACAGAGCATAGATGGAGTCATCAGGAGGAATCAGAAGTAAAGATGGAGTCATCAGGAGGAAGCAGAAGAAGTAAAGAGCAAAGATGGAGTCATCATAAGGTATCAGAAGAAGTAAAGAGCAAAGATGGAGTCATCAGGAGGAACCAGAATAAGTAAAGAGCATAGATGGAGTGATCAGGAGCAAACATAGTTAAGGATGGAGTCATCAGGAGGAAACAGAAGTAAAGAGCAAAGATTGAGTCATCAGAAGGAATCAGAAGAAGTAAAGAGCAAAGATGGAGTCATCAGGAGGAACCTGGATAGGATTCGGGTTTCAGCCGCTACCCCTCTACCCTCAAGACCCATCCAAGTGCACCCAAGTGAGCCTTCCAGAAAAAATTCTGCAAGAATTCACTTCTCTGAAGACAGATACGAGTAGATAAAGAAAGAGAGAAATAAAGAAAAAGCAAGAATTAGAATGAATAAAGAGAAATGTGAAAATGTATAAAGAAATGTGGAAGGAATAAAGATGTTGGGAAGAACGCGGATAGATAAGAAAGTCAGATATCAAATATACGTCACAATGACATGCCCTGGTTATGAAAAGTGGATGAAAATATACATTTATAAGTGATATTCAGGTGCATTATCTAATAACAAATTGCGCAAGATTTATCTTTTAAGTTTTTGAGTTGCCAAGATCCGGTTGTAATTCCCAAGCTAGGTATACAGTGCCCGCCATAAGTATAGGAACAATGAAGTAAAAATTTGTTATTACTGGTACACCCGCTCACTATGGGAGCAGCAGGGGGTCATGTTATTATCCTTAATATTATTATTGCCAATCATTATTACTATGACTTTTGTTGGATTAGGTCATTAAAAGATCAGACCGTGCCTCACCATTTCAAATTCAGGTAAGGTCAGGTATGGGAGCAAGTGCCGGAGCAGCGCGTCGCCGCATCCATTTTCCGACGGTACTCCAGGGGCCTCCATCTGGCCATCCCCCAGGCTAATGCCTGACCCATCCCTATCTCCTCGAGATGCCGATCAACCTGCTGCAACCATGAGGCACGCGGTCGGCCCGTTGGCCTCCTCCACTCACGAGGCTCCCTTGTTGAGATTATCTGGTGAGCTGGATCAGCGTCCGGAAAATCAGGCACATGTCCATACAGCTGCAGCTGACGCTCACAAACCATACAGGAAACAAATCTCATCTGATTCTCTCTCAGCAATTGCTCGTTGGACACAAATTCCGACCAGCGATAGCCAAGGATTCTCCCAAGAGACTTGGTTCCAAAGGAGTTAAGTCTCATTCTCTGGCCCCTGGTAAGGGTCCAAGTCTCGCATCTGTAGAACAAGACTGGAAGCACCAAGGACTTAAAGACTCTGACTTTCGTCCTCCTGCATAGATACCGACAGCGCCACACCCCATGATCCAGTGAGTCCATGACCCCCCAGGCCCGACCCAGACGTCTATCAAGCTCTAGCTCGCAACATGCGGAGACATGAATAACATCGCCAAGGTAAGTGAATCTCTTCGTGACCTCAACATCTTCGCCACAAACAGGCACAGACAACCAGCAGCATCCAAGATGTCATTGAAAGTCTGGAACATTGATTTTGACCCAGGAAATGCATAATCCCAGCGGCTCCACCTCCTCATTTAGTGCCTGGAAGGCCCCCGTAAGAATATCCAGCGTCTCCGCAAAGATGACTGCATCATCTGTGAAATGAAGGTCAGAGACCTTGACACTCCCAAACGATGCACCGCAGCCTGACCTCTCCGACATCCTCCCCAGAATCCAGTCCAAACAAGCGCTGAAGAGTGTGTGAGCCAGTACACACCCCTGCCGAACTCCAGTAACAACTGGAAATAAGTCAGAGATGGAGCCACCACCCCTCACAGCACTCTCAGTACCAGAGTTTAGTTCAGAAATCAGATTGATCAGCGTTGGTGGCACCCATCGAAGACCAAAAATCCTCCAGAGGGCATCCCGATTCACCGAATCGAACGCTTTGCAGAGATCAACATAGACTGCAAGCAGACCCTAGCGAAATTCTCGCTTCAAATTCCCAATAATAAAAGCTACTTCCGCGAGGGTGAAGACAGGAGGGGCGGAGGGGGGGAGGATAGACGCAGACGGAGGGAAATATCCCAAGTCACAAACCCCTTGGGGAGAGGGGATATTGTTTTGTAATATCATCAATATCATGCCATTATCATAAGTGTTGTTATAACTTTTGTAATGAGAAGCGGCTTTGGAAAAACGCCATGAAAAACTCATTGGAAGAACACGTTGGCAGCAGAAGGGGTCGTGTTATTAACCCTTGTGGGTATATAGACTACAGTAGATCTAATATCAGGTGCGTTCGTCGACGTGATAAGCACAGACTGATGGCCGGATTCCTCCAAATTCCTTTCAGTTCAGTGTTAAACAGCATTAGCGACGATTTACAAAGGTAATCAAACGTGTTTGTGGTTTATAATATTTTTACTTTTGGTACGGAGTGCTCCCACAAAAACGGCACGATAAGCTGTTTATACATGTTAACACGATGTTTGTTCAAGGAGGAAATATCCCTTGGGCAGGTGGGATATTATTCATATTAATTTTGTTTTGTAATAATATTAATATTATGATTTTGTTATTAGAAGCGTCCTTGGAAAAACGCCACGATAAAACTATCTTAACACTGATGTACACCGCAACACACAACCCCATTGGTGGGGAAAACCCTCTTGGCTGAGAAAACCCCCTTGGGGAGGGGGACAAATGAATTTTCTCCAACCTTCATTGTGCGACCCTTAGTCCTCCTGTCAAGTTTGGTTGAGATTGGATAAGTAACAATCGAATGTATCGCGGTCAAAGATCATCACACAGACAGACAGACACCAAATTGTGTATTTTAGTAGGATGATGATGCTGATGATGATGATTGCTATATACTCAAGAAATTTGGATACAAGATTTAAAAAAAGAATATGAGGCAAGAGTACAGAAAGTCAGCTTTTATTTATTGGTATTTCTTTGTATATATGTTTTACCATTGTAGAACAATAGCACTTTTAATGTTCAGTTCCCCCATTTTATGTGCATTAGTGTGTGTATGTCGTCGGTTGCTATCTCCATAATTTGGGTTTTAGAAGGTTGAACGGCGTCCAGGACTCGAAGTATCCACCCTCATTTCGGTGAAGGATTGCGATTTATGGGCTAAGTTATGAAGTTTTTTCTTCTCAGAGTTTTGTTCCAAGGGCTTGTCTTTAAATTGTAACACGTCTTTCAATCCTGACATATCTCACACTCTCACTATGTCTCTTCGAAAAGACCGTCTGGACAAACCCTCCCATCTACTTTCTCAACAATCCTCTCCAAGAAGTTCTGTCACTCAATCTTTTGGGTCTCACAATCTGCCATGATCTTTCCTGGGAAAAACACATTTCCAAGCTGGCCTCCAAAGCCAGTCGCTGAATGGGCATCCTCCATCGTGCGAAGTCCTTCCTTGGCACACCTGAGCTCCTCACCACATACAAGGCTTTCATCCGCAGCTCAATGGAATACTGTTCCCCCCTCTGGGCCGGTGCTCCTGCCTCACACCTAGCTCAGCTTCACGCTGTTGAAACCAAAGCTTTCAGAACCATTGAAATGTCCCACGATGAAGCCGATTGTGAGGGCCTTTTACTCACTCACCGCAGGCAGGTTGGTGGTCTTTCTGTCTTCTACCGACTCCTCTCTGGCCTAGCCCCCCCCCCCCCCCCCCCCCAGCCCTGTCTGTGCTCTGTCCCCCAAGTACTCCTACAGATCGCACAAGATCTGCCTGCAACCCTCTTCTGGTGAAACTGCCAAAACCAAGGCTCTCTGCTCACCTTCACTCCTTCATTCCTCTTTTCTCCCGCCTCTGGAACAAACTCCCCCACTCCCTTCAATCCCACTCCTCCCTCCAGGTCTTTAAAACAGCTGTTCACCACCATCTCTTATCTTCCCCCATCCAAAACTTTGAACTTTTCTAACCCTGTTAATTCAACCCAGATACACTTTTCTGAAATACCGACTTCTTTCCTGGAAGTCCTAGGTGTGTCCATGTGTTTTTTTTTTTACCTTTCTCACCTCCCACCCCCCTTCCCACGCCTCTTCCTCCAAGCCCTCTACTTCCCACAGATCTCCCGATGTCCCTGCTCTCAAATGTTGTACTTGTGTGCTACCCCCTCTCTCCCCATCTTGTCTCCCGCTCCCTTTATTTCCTCTCATGTCTTTTTTTTTTTTTTTTGTCATTAATGTTAGCTCTTACACGAGCCTTGATCTTGTATACAAAAAAGACAACAAAAAAAGAAAAAAGAAAAAAAAAGAGGCCTCTTTTCAGGATCGTCACCGAGTCCCGTACAGCCTCCAATATAGTTTGTTTGTGGTAATGTTCCCAGGGATGTTTTTTTAAAGATCTCTGTAAGGTTCTTCTTTATCATTCCCGATGCCTCAATTATCTATCACTGGCTCAATTTCGGCACTATTCAGCTTCCAGGATCTTTCCCCTTCATTCTTGAGGTCTTGATATTTGGTCATTTTCTTGATTTCTGTGCTGTTTAGGCCAACTTCGCTGGGTACTGATATCTCAATCAGCAATGCTGTCTTTTCCTTTTTGTTCCTGAGTACATGTCTGGACACAGTGCTTTGTTTTCTATGTTCATGCTGGGTGGGATCATCAGGTCATACATGAGCATTATCTCCTTGTTTTCAATGATTGCTTTTGGTTCTTGTTTCCCCGAGTTTTGTGGAACTAGGATATTGAAATTTCTGCAGATGTGCCAGTGGACTACTCTACATACCATGTTGTGTCTTTGGGTGTACAGCTGCTCTGACATGAGTTTTTTCCATCCCAATAGGGAGTGACTCGTGCTTCCTGTTTCTACCTTGCAGAACCTACACTTGTCCGATTGACTCAGTCCCGCCATCTTTTTAGGGCTATTTTCCATTTTAGGGCCATTGGTGTAGTGTCCCTGATCTTGGGCATTAATAATGATTCATTCTCCGGTCCAGTTGAGCTGACCTCTTCTTAACCATTCTAGTGATCCTTCTTTGTTTATCCCCAATCTGTCCAACTCTCTGTTTATATCTCCCTGCTCTTTTGTCTTTCTCCCAGTTGTCACTATATATCTGCTGGTCTTTCATTTTGTATTTTTCTTTCGTCTTTTTGCAATTGTTGGGGCTGTATTCATTGCTGTTTCGGTTTGGTGTGTAACATCTTCTAATCGCACCTATTTTTGGAAGTTTTATGCAAGGTGAGTGAGAGATACCTTTTCTGGCTTGCAGTGTTCATGCTTGTGTACAAATTGTATTCGGTAGTCTGTTGAGCATTTCACGTAATCTGCTAATCTTACAGTCGTCACTCTGTGCTCTTGATTGAGTTCCATCAGACCTCCTCCATCAGACCTTTTGTAGGACATTTTGTGGATAGTGAGGAGTTTCCTTCTTTTGATATTGAGTTTTTTGATATCCGCTTGTGGCCAGTTTACTATTCCGCAGCTGTACTGAAACACTGGTACTGCCAGTTGGTTTATGGCTTTGATTTTGTTTCTTGGGGCGAGATATGTTTTCAGGATCAGCTGCGTTCTATGCAGGTATGTATTCGGCACATTTTTTTTAATGGCAAATTTGGTGGCCATTCTAGTCCAGGGTATTTGTAAGATGCTTCGTTGTCTAGCTCCTGTATTGTTGTATCGAGGTTGATTTTTATGTTGTCCATTTTTGTTGGTCTCCCTTGCGCGAATGTGCACTTGGCACACTTATCTCGGCGAAATTCCATTTGGATGTCCTCGGAGAACAGTTTCACTAATTTCAATTGTTCTGCCAATTTTCCGTTGTTCGATGCAAAGAGTTTTAAATCATCCATATACAGTAGATGCGTCACCTTTCCTGTCTTTTTGGACATTCTTTTATTGGATGTTAGGGTGTATCCATGTCCTGGCTCATTAATGAGGTAACTTAGTGGGTCCACGGCCTGGCAAAGCAAGAGAGGGGAAAGGCTGTCTCTTTGGAAAATCCCACGTCGTATCTTTACTCTTGGTATTTCAATCTTTCCTTCTGATTGGGGGATTTATCTTGTACATTTGCATGCACTTTATCATCCATCATTGTGGGACGCTGTCAAAAGCTTTTTATAGTCTATCCATGCTGTGGAGAATTTGGTTCTTCTCATATTGCAATTTTAGAGTTTGGCCTTGTTTAGTAATAGATGGTCTATTGTTCCATAACATCCTTTCTTTGCAGCCCTCCTGTTCTGCCTCTCGGCCTCCTTCTTGTGTTATGTGATGGTACATTGTTTCTGCGATGATCCCCGTCGAGTGTGTACGTTGTTGGCAGACAGGTTACTGGTCTATACTTGGGAGGTAGTTGATCTCTTCAGACTTTGGGATGAGGAAGGTGTTACCTACTGTTTGCCACTCTTCCAAGATCTCCTCCACTTGGATAAGTTTGTGCATGTGTGTGTGTGTGTGTGTGTGTGATGTGTGATGTGTGTTATTCTACCTGGCTTCTTCCTGGAGTCTACAATGCAGGTATTGGTATTTCATTTTATTATTATTATTTTTTTGTATACAGAATCGATGCTCGTGAAAGAGCTAACATTTATCACACAAACAAATCAAACAGACAAACAAAATATATAACAAGTACACATACATTTAAAGTACACCGCCCCCATGCCAAATAATTAAATATCCTACAGCGCGGCATTGCCGGGGCGCCTCCGTCGCCCGGCAATACCGCAGTGCAGCTCATAGAGGCTGCATTGGGAGGGAGAGGTGTACACTAATTGATTGATTAATTGTATAATTAAAATCAATAAAAGATTATCACAAAATATTTTCTTAATCAATTGGCTAATACCATAACAAAACCACTCGTGCTTCATCCGAAGATGTATCTTTTAGAAATTTAATCAAATAAGACATTAATAAAAAATTAAATAATTAATTGATTAATCAATAAGTAATTCATCGATTAATCAATAAATAATGAATCGATTAAATGATTAATCAATTAATCAAAAATATCCTTGATAGCCACATCACTTGGTCACTGTCATGTCCAAATATTAGCTTCCCAGCTCAAAAGGTGCCTGAGATATTAGCCAAATGAGAAAGAAAATAAATAAATGATTAATAATGAAAATAAATAAATAATAACCATTAAAAAATTAAATTATCAATCAATTCGGTCACAGAACACATAAACCACCACCATTTCATCAGAATCTGTAACTGGGGGAAAAAATTTTTTTTTAGTAATTAATCGAATAATTAAATAATTAATCGATACATTGATTAATCGATTAATCAATAAATCAAAAATATCCTTGATAGCCACATCACTTGGTCACTCATGTCCAAATATTAGCTTCTGAGCTCAAAAGGTGCCTGAGATATTGGCCAAATGAGAAAGAAGATAAATAAATGATTAATAATGAAAATAAATAAATAATAATCATAAAAAATTAAATTATTAATCAATTCTGTCAGACAACACATAAACCACCACCATTTCATCAGAATCTGTAACTTTAAAAAAAAAAAAACTTTTGTCTTTAATCAAATAATTAATCGATTAATTGATTAATTGATTAATTAATAAATCAAAAATAGCCTTTGCAGCCAAATCACCTGGTCATTGGCATGTCCAAATATCAGCTTCCTAACTCAAAAGGTGCCTGAGTTAATGGTCAGAAGAGAAATGAAATTTTATTAATTAAATAAGTACTTACTTAATCGCTAATAATTAAATAACTCATCAATTAATTGATTAATCAAAAAACAAAAATTACCGTTTTTGAAAAAGGACCTGCTCACTATTGTGCCGAAATTTCAGCTTCCTAGCTCAAAGGATGGCTGAGATATCGCCCGGACAAACAAACAAACAAACAAACAAACAACCAAGAAAACAAACAACCGGAGTGAAAACTGAGTACTCCCTTTCAGCATGCGTCACTGCCGAGCCCCCTTCGGTGCCCGGCAATGACGATTTGCAATGCCTGGAGATGGCATAGGAAAGGAGCGGTGTACAAAAAGGGGAGCGGTAGACAATAGTAGTGACAATACGATAGTGTATATATTTGACAATAGTCGTGTATATATTGAACAGGATCAGAATGAGAATGACAATGACAACAAGAGTGAATTTAAATACCGTAAATTAATCCGCCTAACTCTGGTCGATGTTGCCATGGCACTGAGTAATCAGGTCAGCGCAAATATCAAATAGGGTTCGTGTCCTGATGTTAAATAATAACCTTTTGTGGTGGAATATTGAGTGTGGAACTGCAGATTTAGATGTCATGCACGCTGATTGAAATTTCAAAATGAAATGCACTTATTCACATGAAGTACGTAACGGAATTGAACGATAGAACGACTCGGCTTACGGCCTTGTGTCCAAGGTGACCACAGGGACTTTCAGCACCCAGTGCTCCGCATTAGCTCATATGAGCTCTCCACAACCGGAGTTCTTCAGGCCGCACGACCTTACAAAAGGGCTCATTTGGCCTCTACGCAGGGTCTTCTTGACCCAATACAACAACAACAACAACAACAACAACAACAACAACAGGCATTTTAAGGCCATTTTCCCTGCTAGAGCGGGGGTTAGCCTTGCGGGCCTCATGACAATCTTCTCCATTTTGCCATATTTTCTGCATCTCCCCTTGTTAACCCCCTTGCCCGCATTTCTTCTTCCACCACCTTTAGCCAAGTCTTTCTCCAATACGCAATACACAGCAATAAAAGACACAGCCCATTGGCCTTGAGACAGGGTCTTCGGCATGTGTGTTCATTCTCTCACCTCCTTTTGTGTAGCCAGTGATTTCTCCATGTTGGCGATTTCTTGTCGTTTTGCAAGGAATCGCATTGAGGGTGTAATTAGACAGTGCTCCTCAGGCATGGCAACGCGTGTTTTAACAAGGTTCTCCGGTTCCTCCTCGGGAACGGTACTGCCTGATGCAATATGGTCCTCTTGCTCCTCGTCTGGCGTGGTACTGCATGATGACACAAAAAGCACAACCACTCTTTTACATCACTCGCACACTCATCCTAGATAGACAACAGAGAACAGAACTCAATCCAAGCGAGGGGACACTTCAGGTTATATTAATATCACAACAGGTGAAAGACGTAAATAAATTGCCTTTTGATATTCCAGAAGGGGAAAGTTAAACAACTAGTTCAATCCCACTAGAGGGCGTGTGTGGACAGTGAATGCTCTGTGTGCTTGTTAATACACTTCAAAACTCTTACTAACAAAACAAAATATCCTTGTGACGTGCACGGTGGTGATTGAGGAGGTTTGGCCGAAGTGTACATGTGCGGAGAAATTGAAGAGGGGTTGCAAACTTGAATCTTCAATTATATATAGTATACTCGCTGAATATCCAGCATTGCCGGGGGAGGGAGGTGGAGGCAGGGGGTGGTGAGAGGAAGGGAGTGGTGGGAGTGGAATGAGGAGGGGGCAAGGAGGTGAGGGGAGAGGGAGGAGAAAGATATACTACATATACATAGTTTGGAGGGGGTGGTTTTGGCAGGCCCCTCCGTTTTGAGGGGAGGGAGGGGAAGAGAAGGAGGAAAAATTTACCCATGCAAAGAGTGCTTTAACCTCAGTGTTGCCCAGGTAAAAAAGGAAATTGTACTACCCTCTGCCACCATCACAGGGTGATGCTACACGGTACACATTTACATGGACAATTTACGCCCCTCTCCCAGTCCCGCCACACACCGCATGAGGCTGCGGCCACATAGCTTATGTTACCCCCCAGACAAAGTTGTATTTGTATTTGTACCCCGAGTAAAGTATATAAGTGTTTATAGCAGGAGTACCCAGCGTTGCTCAAGCAAAAAGGAAACATTAACATATATGAAATGAGGGCAAATATAATGGAAAAGCAATTACATCAAAATCAGAGTCCATCACAAATGTCAAATCATCATTTTACCTTTTCGTTGAATATATGCTGCTGAATGTACCATTCATCACGTTTCTGAGTTGATGAAGTTCAGGAAGAGGAAGAAGCCTTACCACCAACTTCGACTGCTTCTAGTATTGTTTGATTATTTGTGTTCAAGTGTCTGGTGATTGTTTTGTATTTACTTATGCGAATGTGTACTTGTATTTAACTGTCATGAATCAAAAAGGTTTAGGCACGAAAGAGCGATTTTTTTTTTAATCCCTCGAAAAAAATCGTACCCTGGGGGAGAGCATCCATGTGCACGTCGGAATTTCCCAGACAATTATTTATTTAGTTTGTGTGTAGATAGATCCTAGGCCTTCGTCCAGGGGATTGGGGGAAATGCATTGTGAGGATAGTCTGTTTATTCCTGGTGTGACGTCTCCCCCATGTGCCACTTTCAATCTCCTCAATCCACTTGATCCAATCTCAATTCAACAGCCATATATATATATATATGCAGAAAAAATTTCTGTGCCTCATTTACACCCATGTCAAATGAGAAATAAAAACAAACACATCACGTTGTTTGGTCATGTCAATATATAGTGTTTGAAGAACATGAAATGGACATGAGAATGTCAACACGTATGTCTCCAGAGGTTCGAAGAGGGGGTCAAAAGTACATGCCAGGGGGCAGGGTCAAAAGTCAGTTAACATCTCAGTATCTGGTGTGATGACCATTTGCGTTGGCACACACTTGGCATTGGCCCCTCATTGAGGACACAAGATGGTTGAAGAAGGCTTGAGGGATGTCATTCCAGATCTGTACCAAGGCCTGCCGAAGTTAGGCCAACTTCGCCATCTGGTCAAGAAGACGGTGCAATCGTCGTTCCATTTCATCCCACACATGTTCTATGGGAGAAAGATCAGGCGAAACAGCTGGCCAGGGAATTGTGGGAATGTTCTGTTGTGCGATGAAGTCTGTGACCACTCATGTTACGTGAGGGCGCGCGTTATCCTGTTGAAGTGTGATGTGACGTTCACGACTCTGCAGGAATGTGAGGACGTGAGGATGGAGAACCTCATCACGGTACTGAACATACCTGTCAAATTGCCATAAATGACCGGTAGGATTCTGTGATGTGCGGTGATGCCTCCCCCATACCATCACGTTTCCACCGCCGAACGGCGAACGTTGCACAACACATGCATCAGCGCAACGTTCCCCTTATCTTTGATAAACGTGACAACACCATCACTACTCTCAAGATGGAACCTCAACTCGATTTGCTCAGTACCACATGTAGCACCGTCATGTGACTCAATACACGTGTGTGACAATTTGTGTGTGCAGTAGGCACGTGCAAGTTCCTGATATTGGGTAAACTGGGGAACATGTCAAGGCACATGTTGGCTGACCATTTTATTGCTAGAGCACATTGATTTTGTGGAATATGCGGATCAGGAAAGGAAGATGGGCATATGGGCAGAATTACATGCCAGGGGGGCAGGGATAAAAGACCCCGTAACCACGCCCACTGCGTCTGGCTTGGTCTGCATTGGTCCTTAGAGGTCTTCGTAGACTCTGCGTCTTGGTCTCCATCTCCGTGGGTTCGAGCAACCTCCCAGAAGGATGCGCCGGCTCCCCAGAGCAGTCACATCAAGTTAGGGGGTCCGAATTTTCCTCACCACAACTGTCTCCATCTCACTGTTGGGCGAATGCCGCCCTTATATGGATCGATAAGTTGATTGGAAATATCTGAATATCCCGTAGGCACGAGTGTTCAGTAAGGGCAATGGGGAATTGTATTGCTTTCTTTTAAACATGTGCATGTATTTTCTTCTTTTAAATACACAGTACTCGTTAAATTGATTTGGCCACCTGACTCGTCCAACTTTGCATCACAACAGTGGCATATGGCGGCTAAGACAGGATCTGATTGATCTAGCGATTGATGCGTAGAAACGACCGCAGTCACGTGACTTGGAATGCTCAGCCAAATGTAAGATCTGTCACGTGACTGTCTTCTGGCATGATACTCGCTCGGAGGTTCCGGGAACGAGGGGCTATCATGGTCGCCTAGCGACTCGCCAAACTCGGCCCAGAGTTATCCGGACCGGCGGCGACCGTTACAATATATTACATTTTTCGGACATCTCATCTCGATTCTCGAAGAGATTAACTTATAAAATGGGTCATGATGTCCGGATGTCTGTCTGTCTGTATGTATGTATGTATGTATGTATGTATGTATGTATGTATGTATGTCCGTCCGATGGTCCGTTAACTTTTTGCTATTTTTGCTACTCCTCCCTTATCACTTGGCTGAATGTTCTGAAACTTGACACATGGATACAAGACAGCAGCCTGCACAATCGCTCGGGCTTCGATTTTTCCATTTTCGATCATGCGGGCTCCCCAAAACCTTCATCCTTACTCATCCCTTATTTACCAACCAATTGCTCTGAAACCTGATACAGCACTTCTACTCGATGGTCCGCAGAATCGCTCAGTCTTAGATTTTTCGTTTTCGGATCAGGGGGTCTCCCAGGGGATTAGTTGGCGCCTGGGGCAGGATACCCCCCAAAAACCTTGATCCCTACTCGTCCATTATTTACCAACCAATTGCTCTGAAACCTGATACAGCACTTCTACTCGATGGTCCACAGAATCACTCGGTCTTAGATTTTTCGTTTTCGGATCAGGGGGCCTCCCAGTGGATTAGTGGGCGCCCAAGGGCGGATTACACCCCAAAACTTTGGAGCAATACTCGTCCCTTATTTAGCAACCAATTGCTCTGAAACCTGATACAGCATTTCTACTCGATGGTCCGCAGAATCGTTCGGTCTTAGTTTTTTTGTTTTCGGATCAGGGGCCTCCTAGGGGATTAGTCGGCGCACAGGGGATCTCCCAAAAATCAGCAGAGGTCTGAACTACAACCTCAAGAGATGACCATCATCCCACTCGTGCCTATTCTAATATTTGGTGTGACCACATTTTTCATGAAAAACAGCAGATATTCGTTTTGGAATGTTTTCCATTAATTTCTGGATAAATTCCATTGGGAAGTTGATTCATGAATTCTATAATCTTTCCCATAAGTACCCTCGTCAGAGGAGAGGGTATTGCATTTGGGTCATGGAATGTAACCCCGCTATATCCAAGGGTTTATTGTACATTGACTATGAATGTAACCCCGCCAGTGTACTATGAAATCACACAAAACTAGATATCTGTGATCACAACGCGATTGCCAAAGCCCGCGACTTACCATTGGCCCACGAGCCAATTATGGCATATTTTGTTCAGACCGCGGCATGGCCTTGACTTTCATTATTTGGTAATAGAGTGTAAATTAAGAAAATGTGTCCCTATCTACAATCTATAAATAAAACTGAATATCATGAAAATCAGATGAACATTATTCAAGTTATGATCAAAAATGTTATTACCTCCGCCACCAAAGGTGGATGGAGGTTATGTTTTCACCCCTGTCTGTCTGTTTGTCCGTTTGTTTGTTTGTTTGTTTGTGAACAAGATATCTCAAAAAGTTGTGGACGGATTCGGACGAAATTTGGCAGAGATGTAGCGTATGAGACAAGCACGAAATTATTCGATTTTGGTGAAGATCCGGATTCGGATCCGGCTGGTAGAATTTCGTCAAGTGATTCTTCACCATTGAGTGATATGGCCAACCAGGCGGAGGTATGCTCTCTACTGAGTGCCGTTCTAGTTAAATAGGTCACAATCCGAAAAGGTAGGTCAAGCACACTAATCAAATATCAGGTGCACAACAATAGTGCAGGTACATGATTATGATGCAAGACATATTGGAAGGCCAAGCGGTCCTTGAGATCCAACATTGACAAAATTGAGCGATGACAAAAAGACGTGTCTTGTTTTTTTTAACCTGCCATTTTACCTTGAACTTTAATCCGGAGGAGTGTGTCGTAAATTTGGTGTAAATGTGACTTTCTCTTGGCTGTCAAGTGAAGGCAATTTCATTCTGATCAGACATATCTACGGTGCATTCAGAAAGTATTCAGACCCCTTCACCTTTTTCACATTTGGTTGTGTTGAATAGGACATGGAATAGGAAAGGAGAGGTGTACAATTAATTACCTTTTAATTTCTATTAGACACATTGAATTGAGGAACACAGCAAATATCCACGTTCGATCACAAAGGGAGTGGATCATGGAAGAGCATGTACATCTCTATCAGTGTACCTTCACCCTTATATAAGGACAGTAGAAGATATGAGTGTACTTTTACCTTGATATAAGGACATTATGAGAAATGAGTGTACCTTTACCCATATATAAGGACATTATGAGATATGAGTGTACTTTTACCCATATACAGTGCATTCAGAAAGTATTCAGACCCCTTCATTTTTTTCACATTTTGTTATGTTGCAGCCTTATGCTGAAATCGTTTAAATTCATTTTTTCCCTCATCAATATACACTCAATACCCCATAATGACAAAGAGAAAACAGGATTTTAGAAAGTTTTGCAAATTTATTAAAAAGAAAAAACGGAAAAATCACATTGACAAAAGTATTCAGATGCTTAACTCAGTACTTAGTTGAAGCACCTTTGGCAGCGATTACAGCTTCGAGTCGTCTTGGGTATGACGCGACAAGCTTTGCACACTTGGATTTGGCGATTTTCTGCCATTCTTCTCTGCAGATCCTCTCAAGCTCTGTCAGGTTGGATGGGGACCGTTGGTGGACAGCCATTTTCAGGTCTCTCCAGAGATGTTCGATTGGGTTCAAGTCAGGGCTCTGGCTGGGCCACTCAAGGACCTTCACAGAGTTGTCCCAAAGCCACTCCTGCGTTGTCTTAGCTGTGTGCTTAGGGTCATTGTCCTGTTGGAAGGTGAACCTTCGGCCCAGTCTGAGGTCCTGAGTGCTCCGTTTCAGGTTTTCCTTAAGGATATCTCTGTACTTTGCTCCGTTCATTGTTCTCTCAACCCTGACCAGTCCCACAGTCCCTGCTGCTGAAAAACACCCCCACAGCATGATGCTGCCACCACCATGCTTCACCGTTGGGATGGTATTGGGCAGGTGATGAGCAGTGCCTGGTTTCCTCCAGACATGACGCTTAGAATTGAGGCCAAACAGTTCAATCCTGGTTTCATCAGACCACAGAATCTTGTTTCTCACAGTCTGAGAGTCCTTTAGGTGGTTTTTTGCAAACTCCAAGTGGGCTTTCATGTGTCTTTCCCCGAGGAGAGGCTTCCGTCTGGCCACTCTGCCATAAAACCCAGATCGATGGAGTGTTGCAGTGATGGTTGTCTTTTTGGAAGTTTCTCCCATCTCCACAGATGATCTCTGGAGCTCAGCCAGAGTGACCATCGGGTTATTGGTCACCTCTATTACCAAGGCCCTTCTCCCCTGATTGCTCAGTTTGGCCGGGCGGCCAGCTCTGGAAAGAGTCCTGGTTGTTCCAAACTTCTTCCATTTAAGAATTATGGAGGCCACTGTGCTCTTGGGAACCTTCAATGCAGCAGAAATTTTTTTGTAGGCTTCCCCAGATCCGTGCCTCGACACAATCCTGTCTCTGAGCTATGCAGGCTCATGAGCCTGCAAGTTGTAGGCTCTGAGACAGTTACTCTCATTATTGATGCAAATTTTCATGAAGAAAGTCCCAGCCAGCTCCGAGATACAGCTCGGAACTTTTCGGAAATTGGGAGTTCAGGAATATTTTTTTTCTCTCCCTCCAAGGTACGGTGGGTGTACGAAACTCTGTGGTGCCATTAAAATTCGGGGCTCTAAAAGTATAAACAAAACCTACAACAGCAATAAGCCTTCTCCTATGCAAGAGGGTGAGGATTAGCAAGTCCTGGAATGGGTCTGCAAATGCTGATTGCCCTTTGTAGTTTCTCTTTTGACTTTGGTTTCACCAAAGTTCATGGAGCTGCCAATGATGACCCTGCTTCGTACCACCGGCAATCGCCACTTAATCCGAAGATCAATACATACTTCGTTTTATAAAAGGAATTACCTGTTACCTTTGCCACCGAAGGTGGGCGGAGGTTACGTTTTCACTCCCGTCTGTCCGTCTGTGAACAGGATATCTCAAAAAGTTGTGGACGGATTTGGACGAAATTTGGGGAGAAGTTGGGTGTGTGACAAGGACGAAATGATTTGATTTTGGTAAAGATCCGGATCCGGATATGACATATATTTTTAACAAGCGTTATGCCTAGGTCCCCCGTCAGGGAAGTGATGTGAGTTGACAAAGTAGAACACGGAGAAAACATGCTATGATATGATATTTCGCTCGCAAAGTTCAGACATACATGGAGGCAGCCATCTTGGGTTTTGACATGGCGACCCAATTTTCAATAGCATTCTTCCTTATGCCTAGATACACCCACACACCAGAAGGTACTTCGCTTATTTTTCAAGATATTTCGCTCACAAGGTTCAGACATATATATGGTGGCGGCCATCTTGGATTTTGACGTGGCGACCCAATTTACAATAGCGGTCTTCCTTATGGCGAGATACACCCACACACCAGATTAGACGTTGGTACATCGCTTATTTTTCGAGATATTTCGCTCACAAGTTTCAGACATACATGGCGGCGGCCATCTTGGATTTTGACGTGGCGACCCAATTTTCAACAGCGTTCTTCCTTATGCCGAGATAGACACACACACCAAATTAGAAGTTGGTACTTCGCTTATTTTTCAAGATATGCAGGTTACAAGGTTCAGACATACATGGCATCAGACATACATGGCGGCGGCCATCTTGGATTTTGACGTGGGTTGCACCCACACACTAAATTTGAATGCGGTCCTTCGCTTACGCACGCACGCACACCGCACGCACACACGCACGCCCGCACGGACGGACGGCCGAACGGACGGACACACGGACGGAGGGGAAAGCCATAGTCCCCCTTTCGCTCCGCTGAGCGACGGGGGACAATTAACAAGTGATTCTTCACCATTGAGAGTTTGTGCCAAAAACGATTTATAGCATACGTACGAACATATCACAATGAACATACAGCACAACCATATGTTAAATGTACATACAGCACGACCATATGTTAAATGTACATACAGCACGACCATATGTTAAATGTACATACAGCACGACCATATGTTAAATGTACATACATCACGACCATATGCTAAATATACATACAACACGACCATATGTTAAATGTCCATACAGCATGACCATATGTTAAATGTACATACAGTACGACAATGTAAAATGTACATACAGGTCGACCATATCGAATGTACATACAGTATGACCATATGCTAAATGTACACACACTTCGACAATGTGAAATTTACATTCAGGTCGACCATGTCAACTCTACATACAGTATGACCATGTCAAATGTACATACAGTACGCTCATATGTTAAATGTACACACACTATGACCATGTCAAATGTACATACAGTATGACCATGTCAAATGTACATTCACTATGATTATATTGTTGCGGTTTTGAGTTTTGTACAATATAGGTTAATTTCCCCCTCATAGTTTAGTCACACAACAACATGTCGCCTCGCGATAGTTCAGTTATTTCTTAGTATGTGTGACAATAGTCCTTTTCCTGTGTTAGTCTTGCGTTGAGTAGAATAATGAGAGTAGGTACTCCATTGCCTTATGCCGCCTCCATTGCCTTATGCCGCCTCCATTGCCTTATGCCGCCTCCATTGCCTTATGCCGCCTCCATTGCCTTACGCCTCCTTATGCTGCCTCTGGCTTTTGGCGCGAATTAACACGAGGCAGGCCTGGCAAATCAAGGCGAGACCGAATGAGGGCAGCGGAGAAGCTGACGGTAAGCGCGAGCCACCAATCAGGGCTCGAAGGGAGTGGCTGCGGCACTGCATCACAGGGTGTGGTTGGAACATTCGAGAGGGCTCAGGGCGTGGCAATAAAACCTGTTGCGCGAAGCCCCCACAGCATTTCTGAGAAGGGATGAGCTTGCAAGTTATTAAAGTCCTGTTGAGCTTGAGGAGTTCTGCAAAGGGAGGCGCTTGACTAAGTTCTGTGAGAGTTGAGTGTTGTACAAGAGAGAAGACGCGCATTAACTAAGTTATAAGCGCTCTTACCAAATTGGACGATCGGTTGAGCTTGAGGCCAAGCCTCTATTGGGTTACGCGAGTGATAGCACGCCGGCAACTAAACGCGCTGGGGAAAACCGCCAAGCCGGCGAGAGACACGTACATTTCCCTTCTGCCTGCTGTGCCCTTTGTTCGAGAGACGCGCTACAAGGATCCCTTCCACTACCTGCTTGCCTTCATCGCGGGACGTGCTTTGACCGTGGAGAGCCTCGCCGGGCGGGGCAGTTCCTGGATAACCAAGGCAGCGCGTGAACACCATTCTACCTGCATTCCCCTTTGTGAGTGTGATCGGGCCCGTGTCTGGGCTTAACATAAGACTGATTAAGGCTGCTCTGTGTATCTGTGCTTCTACCGATCATTGTAGATAATAGTAATTAAACCTGTGTTCTTCCTTTATTCGACCGTCTCGTCTTTTCCACCATTGACTAAGTGTGGTACGAATAGAACCGCTCAAATCGGGTTCCAATACTAGAAAACTGCACGGACCACGTGGTACGCAATCTGCTCGGTGTACTTAAATTACACGTGGCTCATGCGAGGCTCGATTCCCCGCTTCCGCGGCGGCACAGGTATTTAGGTACGTGCGAGAATTGTCCCGAAACCCTACCTTGCGTTTGCTCGGGAGGGGCGTTTCAAGTCTCTCGGTTGCGCCGACCCAGAAAGAACAAGGGGCTTAACTCCCCTTGGTAAGGGCAGGAAGGGCGGCGAGAACCGTAACATTTGGTGTCAGGAGTGGGATTTGGAACCCTGGACAAAATTTTTGGACACCAAAATTTTGGACACCAAATTGTACAAATTGGCCATAACATTTGGTGTCGGGGAGTGGGATTGGACCTGGAGTGTGCTTTACGCACTCGAAATTACGAGCGAACGAAATTTAGTTTCAAATCCAAATTTTATTCGTACCATGGCTAGCCAAGGCGGTCGAATGCTGGTGGGGGTAGAAGAGGAGGAGGAATTACTGACCCAGGACCCACAGGAAGAGCTGGTAGACGAAGGGAGAATTGATGAGGGGGCAGTAGCGGGCGAAGAAAATGGCAGCACCTCACACGTGGCGGGGAGAGCCGAGCCTGCGGTGCCAGCGGTTTCGGACCTGTACTCACTCATGACGCAATTCATGGCAGAAATGAAAGAAATGGGGGACAAATCAAAAAGGGAAATAATTGAAGCCCAAAAGGACGATATGCGGGGACTAAAGAATGACATGAATAAAATAACGGGGAGAATGGACGGACGCCCAAATCAATGACATGAAAGAAATGAGGGACGAAGCAAGGTGTAACCCGGGTGAATTGACTGCAAAAATGGATGCCCAAAGTGACAAATTCACCCGAGAATTGGAAGAAACAGGGGAGGACATTGGACGCATGTTGAGCGAGGAGGTCGCATTGGTACGCGACGAGGTGATGCGATGTGAGGAACACGTGGGGAGCGAAGTAGAGCAGAGCGCAGCTAAGTTGACCGGGGCTATAGAAATCGCAACGCGGGGTGTAGAAAAACCGACGATCGTTGAATTGGAAAAAAATCTTATGTGCGCCGACGGTCGTCGAAGAAATGATTATAATTGAAATTGAAGAGACAGGAGAGAAAGTAAATAAATCACAGAGGGAAGAAATGGGATGCGCACAAAGTTTGTATTTGCACCGTGATGTCGGGCTTGCTAACTCAATGGAAAGTTTACAGGTGCTGGCGGAAAACGAGGTCCCCAAGGTGAGTAGGAATAATGGCGCGAATGTGTTTGGCGTGAAAGGGTTTTTGGCGCGCTTGGGAAAGAGACGAAACCCGGGCGGTCGCGGAAGGTCCATTGTGCGGTGTACGAGGGCGACTTTGGCGTGTGTGAGAGAAAAGTGAGCACCGGAGCGCGGGTGTGAGAGAGAAAAGTGCACACAAGAGGATGTGGAAGAAGAGTGTGTAACAGAATGTATCGGAGACGCAGGGACGCCTGGGTGTGCGAGTGCGGAGTGGGTCGCGAGTGGTGAGAACGCGGCTCAAGCATCGACACCGACCGGGGTAGCGTTTAGCGCGACGGATAGCCGACGTGAGCCCTCGGTGAGTTGTGCGAGGCAGGGACCGGCTGGGATCGGTGGTGCGGCGGTTTCACAAGGACCGCCATGCACGACCCGTGCCGGCCCCCGCCCTGTATGGTTGGTGCCGTGCCGTGGCGGCAAAGGCGATCGGCGAGGTTCAAGGGTAGGTAGGAGATTTCGGAGCCACGCACCCTGGCAGGTTTGGTGCTCCGACCGCAGTCGGTTGGGCCATCGTGCGTGGGACCGCGAGGCCCCGTGCAGGGATGAGGCGCTGAACCTCGGCCCATCCATGCCTCCTCCCCTGGATCAAAAATGCCGGACGGACACCCCATACAGGCGACCAACCAACCGCATGGATCGCGCGGCCTTTCGAAGCCGAGCTGTGACGACGTATTTCCACACGGAGAGGCTCAAGTGTAGCGGACGGATGAGAGGAGTGTACCCTACATGGAGGAATGGTAGTTTAACCATTCCTCACATGGCCAGGGCCCATGAGCATTCGTTTAGGGGGATGGCAGTGACAGGCACATGGGGGTGCCGCAATGGTTACCTCCATGGGGCACCGAAGCTAGCCGAGGGAGGGCTAGGATAATGTAAGGGAATTAGCAGACTGTAGAGGACATGAGATTTAAGTAGTGACATTTGAACTGTAGTGGGGACGTAGGTAGCTTAGATGGTTGATAACGACGAAGGGAGTGCATAATGTAACGGGACGACGGGGAAGCACGAGTAGTAGGGGAAGTAGTTAGATAGATGATGCTGTGTGCTTGGTGAGGAATTGTGTGAGGAATTGTGGAGACAAATGGAATTGTGTTGAGGTGTATGGAAAGTAGTGTGTGAGATAAATTGGTGTGTGAGCACAAAAGGTGTGCGGGACAAAAGGTGTGAAAAATAAATGGCGTGCGAGATATTTGGTGTGCGAATATGTGGTGTGAAATGCTTGGTGTGGAATGCTTGGTGTGGAATGAGTGGTGTGGAGTGCATGGTGCGAAGGAGTGAATAGGGGAAGAGTGGAACTCATTCGCGAAAGCCCGGGGGGGGGGGGGTGTAAAGCCAGGTAGAGGGCTTAGGCAAAATTTGGATGGATATTGACACCTGTGGTGCAGGTAGTGGCAAAGTAGTGTTTTGGAGGGTGCGTGAGACTGTGGAATGGCTGGGCGTGTGGTTTAATTGGTGCATATGGTTATTGGGGCACCCCGCCACTGGTAGTTTGTCGGCCAGGTGAGGCCGCAGGTAGGCTCTGGGAGCCAGTTAGAGTGGTTTTGAGTGGGGCCCGAGGATCCAAAGGAAGGACCCGGGTTGCCCAATGCTGAGGTGGGCATCAGGGGGTAAAGAGCCAGGAGGGGCCTGCCTCAGTTTAGGTAGTCGCAGGAGCAGGTAAGCTCGGGTGGCGACTTCAGTGGCGGAGGTGCGCAGGTAGGTAGACCTGCTAGTCGAGCCACACGACCCAGCCCCGAAATTGTGCAAGGGCACAGAATGAAAATTTGTGGGAGTGAGACCCAAATTTCTAGGGCACCGCAGAGTGAACAATGGGAATTCGGGTTCTTAGAACCACATAGTTTAAAGAGGCCGCTTCACAGGGTATGACCCCGGGTAGGTTAAAAGTAAATGTCAGTCCTGTAGTTAGGATGAGAAACCCCCTTCGCATCATCCACAGCCATTCAACAAGGAGGACGAAGCTCCACACCAGGACCAAGTGAAGTGTTTGAGTGTAAGACGCATCATGACGTAATGAGACATTGTGTTTTGTTCCATTCCTTCCTTCCTGGGAGGGATTGGGAGATGAATTTGGATTAGAAGGGGGATATGGGAGACGAGACGTAGAGACGAATTTGTAAATACAAAGAAGGGCTCGGGTAGTGTAAGCCGATGATGGGGGGTAAGGACGGATAGGGACGAGCCTGCTCTGCTCGCTCCTCCGCGGCCCACGCGCTGCATTACCTTGTTTTGCTGTGTACTGTTGTGCCCTTTCCACTTTGCTGGTCGTGCTTTGTCTCTCCCCCCACCCCAGGACCATTTTGGAGGTGGACTGTGCAGCACCATCGACCTGTGCAGCATCCCTGCTGCACATTGCTACATCTGTGCAGCCGAACTGCGCAGCACTCTGCTGCCATATCCTTTTGTGCAACTTTGCTGCACCTGTGCAGCACTTTGCTGTCACAAACACTTTGCTGCACATATTACACTTATGGACCACAAGTTTTGTGGCCTTGCACCTCTGCTGTGCAACACCTTGCTGCAGAATCACCTTGCATCTTCGGACCACTTGTTTTGAGTGGCATGAATGTCACGCAGTCGGACCACATAAGGTTGGCCCTGCCTGGCAGAGAAATAAAATGAATGCATTTGTTGTGCATTTTTATTATGGTGTGCTATGGATGA
Organism: Myxine glutinosa; assembly: GCF_964187855.1. Taxonomy (NCBI): domain Eukaryota; kingdom Metazoa; phylum Chordata; class Myxini; order Myxiniformes; family Myxinidae; genus Myxine; species Myxine glutinosa. Next base: position 408,047,745 of record NC_136261.1, on the reverse strand, counting down.
GAAGATTTGTAAGTTTAGTTAGCCCTGAAGAGCAGGAATGGCCTGTATGCCGGTCCGGGGGCTAGCCGGTTTGATATATGCACACAGAAGAAGCAAGATGCAAGATGCAAGAAGCAAGCAGCAAGTGTAATGAATTTATGAGTGTGTTTTGTGTTTTGCTGTGCTTTCTCTCCCCTCCAATCTTTTTTTCAAAAGGACAGGTCCTGGGGCATAGAACTGTAAATAAGGTTAAGTTTTCTGTGCTTGTATATAAAAATGCTGCCCACCGGCTATATGTTTAGTTTGACAAATTCCGGATTCGGTTAGTTGTGGGCGTGATTCTGTTAGATTAGCTACTCAACGCAATAGGGGGGACATATTTAGTGTTTTAAAACTGTCGCACACACGGGTTAGAGTAAATGTTAGGGGGAACCACATCTATATGTCACATGTAAAAGTAAAAGTTAATTTTCCAGATCATTCTCAAAACCGGTCGTTCCATTTTTGTTGGGTTTGAATCGGGGACGAGTCTGATGAGGGAGAGGGGGTAGTGTTGCGGTTTTGCATTTTGTACAATAAAGGTTAAATTTCCCCCTCATAGTTTAGTCACACAACAACATGTAGCCTCGCGATAGTTCAGTTATTTCTTAGTATGTGTGAGAATAGTCCTTTTCCTGTGTTCGTCTTGCGTTGAGTATAATAATGAGAGTAGGTCCTCCATTGCCTTATGCCGCCTCCATTGCCTTATGCCGCCTCCATTGCCTTATTCCACCTCCATTGCCTTACGCCTCCTTATGCTGCCTTTGGCTTTTTGGCGCGAATTAACACGAGGCAGGCCTGGCAAATCAAGGCAAGACCGAATGAGGGCGGCGGAGAAGCTGACGGTAAGCGTGAGCCGCCAATCAGGGCTCGAAGGGAGTGGCTGCGGCGTCACAGGGTGTGGTTGGAACATTCGAGAGGGCTCAGGGCATGGCAATAAAACCCGTTGCGCGAAGCCCTCACAGCAGTTCTGCGAAGGGGTGAGCTTGCAAGTTATTAAAGTCCTGTTGAGCTTGAGGAGTTCTGCGAAGGGAGGCGCTTGACTAAGTTCTGTGAGAGTTGAGTGTTGTACAAGAGAGAAGATGTGCATTAACTAAGTTATAAGCGCTCTTACCAAATTGGACGCTCGGTTGAGCTTGAGGCCGAGCCTCTATTGGGTTACGCGAGTGATAGCACGCCGGCAAATAAACGCGCTGGGGAAAACCGCCAAGCCGGCGAGAGACGCGTACATTTCCCTTCTGCCTGCTATGCCCTTTGTTCGAGAGACGCACAACAAGGATCCCTTCCACTACCTGCTTGCCTTCATCGTGGGACGTGCTGTGACCGTGGAGAGCCTCGTCGGGCGGGGCCATTCCTGGACGACCAAGGCAGCGCGTGAACACAATTCTACCTGCATTTCCCCTTTGTGAGTGTGATCGGGCCCGTGTCTGGGCTTAACATAAGACTGGTTAAGGCTGCTCTGTGTCTCTGTGCTTCTACTGATCATTGTACATAATAGTAATTAAACCTGTGTTCTTCCTTTATTCGACTGTCTCATCTTTTCCATCATTGACTAAGCGTGGTACGAATAGAACCGCTCAAATCGGGTTCCAATACTAGAAAACTGCACGGACCACGTGGTACGCAATCCGCTCGGTGTACTTAAATTACACGTGGCTCGTGCGAGGCTCGATTCCCCGCTTCTGCGGTGGCGCAGGTATTTAGGTACGTGTGAGAATTGTCCCGAAACCCTACCTCGCGTTTGCCCGGGAGGGGCGTTTCAAGTCTCTCGGTTGCGCCGACCCAGAAAGAACAAGGGGCTTAATCTCCCCTTGGTAAGGGCAGCGAGAACTGTAACAATATGTTAAATGCACATACAGCACGACCATATGTTAAATGTACATACAAGTCGACCATGTCAAATGTACGTACAGTATGACCATGTCAAATGTACATACAATATGACCATGTCAAATGTACATACAGTATGACCATGTCAAATGTACATACAGTACGATCATATGTTAAATGTTCATACAGTACGACCATATGTTAATTGTCCATACAGCATGACCATATGTTAAATGTACATACCACATGACCATATGTTAAATGTACATACAGCATGACCATATGTTAAATGTGCATACAGCATGACCATATGTTAAATGTACGTACAGCATGACCATATGTTAAATGTACATACCGCATGACCATATGTTAAATGTACATACAGCATGACCATATGTTAAATGTGCATACAGCATGACCATATGTTAAATGTGCATACAGCATGACCATATGTTAAATGTGCATACAGCACGATCATATGTTAAATGTACATACAGCACGACCATATGTTAAATGTACATTCAGGTCGACCATGTCAAATGTACGTACAGTATGACCATGTCAAAAGTACATACAATATGACCATGTCAAATGTACATACAGTATGACCATGTCAAATGTACATACAGTACGATCATATGTTAAATGTACATACAGTACGACCATATGTTAAATGTACATACAGCATGACCATATGTTAAATGTACATACCGCATGACCATATGTTAAATGTACATACAGCATGACCATATGTTAAATGTGCATACAGCATGACCATATGTTAAATGTGCCATGTGTTAATGCATGACCATATGTTAATGATCATATGTTAAATGTACATACAGCACAACCATATGTGAAATGTACATACAGTACGACAATGTAAAATGTACATTCAGTACGACCATATTAAATCATATGTAGTATATACATCGATCAATATTTAATAATACCGGTTCGGTATTATTAAATATCGAAGCTCCTGATCATTAATAATTTGCTTCCCTAAAGACGAACTCACGTTATCATTTTGTCTTCAAACATTGCTTTGATGAAATCGTCCATGTTTAAAGCCATTTCGTTTGTCTCTGCCCCTCGAAAGTCCTCGGAAACGAGCACGGATGCGATTGAAGCTCGATACTGTTTCACGCTAAACCGTAACGTAGCAACGCCTGCATGACGTCACTTCCTGTTCTGTTTTTAACGCTCTTCGTGCACGAGCCCTGAAAGTGAAACTTTTAATAAATAATAATAATAAGAATAATACGAGTTTCTTTACAAGGAACTTCAACACAGGAGGAAGCTATTGGGCCCAGCCAAGTCTGCGCTACTATTACCAGCCTATGGTTGTTTATCCATGCTCTACCCTTCAAATTCTGAGCATATTAATACGTCCCATTTTTATTCTAACCATCACCATCAGGCCACAAAGTCTGGCTTAAGTTAAACTTTCTTGCCTGTGTTGGTCATTTAACTCCATCTGGTTGATATTGGTTCAATAAAACTCCATATAATGATATTTTGTGGATTTCTGGTTCCACAGAATTTTTTTCCCCAACATCAACTCAAACACATTTATGTAATTTATTGAACATTTTATCTTTCTGTCGTTCTCAAGCCAATCGTGTTCCATTACCAATAAGCTTGCTATCGCTTGCCAAGCCAGCCGTTCCTTATCAACCTTACCAAATCCAAAAAACGCTGGGTTGTGAGCAGTAAAGAAAAACTTCCGAGGGCATGCGAGGCAACGCTTCGTTACCTATACACCGCCCAAATGAAGGGAGGGTTTTTTCCACGCATAACTGATCTGTGGGTCCCTCCTGCTCGCTCATTGGTGACGAAGGTGGTGTAATAGACGAGGTGTCGTTTACGTTCGCTGGTCTCCCATCGAATCTGAATGTGAATTAGACTACAAGTGAAGGTTTACCTTTTCAATACAGTTTTTTTTTGACTCCGCCCCCGAAGGTGGCCGGAAACATTGTTATCGGGTTGTCCGTCCATCCGGGCCAAACCTAGTTTTTCTCAGCAACCACATGTCCGATTGAGACGAAACTTTCAGGGTAGGAGTGACACCCACGCATAATGTTTTGTGATAACTGTGACATCATAGGTCACGTGGTATGGCAGCCATCTTGGAATAAACGCAAATATTTAAAATTTTATTTCTCAGAAACTGCTGAATGTAAAAATTTGAAACTTGGCACATTGTCAAGTACTTCCAATGGGGGGAAAAAAGCATGATAATGATGACGTCATAGCTGAAGTGGTATACCAGCCAAAAATGTTTTAATCGAATTCCTTATCCTGAAAATCTGAAATTGCATGCACATGATATATGACCCATTTGTATTGAAATATTAAATTTGTAACATCATAGGTCACATGGTTTGGCAGCCATATTGGATTTAACCTAAACCCTTTAAAAAAAACATCTTCTCCCAAACCACCAAATGAATTGGCTCAAAACTTTACATGCGTCATTGACCAGGCATGGCGATTAAGAGGATAACGAAAACATCATTGGTCACATGGTTTGGCAGCCATATTGGATTGAAGAAATCTATATAAATAAAACAGTTTGTGTGTGTGTGTTACCTATAGACTCCTAAACGGAGAGGCTCACGTACTTGATATTTGGCATAGACATGGCCATTGAGCCTGGGAAGGACATGGCCTACCTAAAAATATTTGACGAGATCCATATTTTTTATTCATATTTACCTCAGCGCATTTCAGCGAGGAACATTATACACTGAATCTCAGCATGTGCCAGAGCAGCTCGCTGATTCGCTCAGAGCGATCACGTGATGTTCCATCCTCGCTGCCAGACTAGAGTCCCTGTATAAAGAGAGTTGTGTCAACTCAAATTTGGACGCCATTTTGTGTCTAAGTGTGTCGGATTAGATATACATGTACATTCGCGATATGGGGTGATATATTCTAAACCTGCTAAAAAAAATTTACTAGACATATTTAGTCTTATTATTACATACAGGTGATATTTGTTTTGTCAAAAACTCAGCTATTGCCGTGAAAAAGAGCTGTGTGGTGATATTAAAAGTGGTATGGCAATGCATATTACAAGCCAACACTGCATATAAGAGCTAACATTATAAGTAAGACAAACCAATGCTGTCGTTCTCTGAATTTTAATAACTTTTAGAAAGGAGTGTGGGCATTTTGCCCACACTCTTTTCTAAAAGTGTGGGCATAACATAAGAGTGTGGAGTGTGGGCAAAATCCCAAAATCCAATCTAATCCTCTCCATAAGAAAGGAGTGTGGGCATAACCAACACAGTTTAATTTTAATGAGCTGTCATGTACTAGTACTTCCACAACAGAAAATCACATGGACAATCTTCCGGAAGATGGCCAGACAAATCGCTAGCTCTATCGACCACATGTATATTGATATCAAACAGGGATAACAGCTTTTGAAAGTTGAGCCAGTTTTAAATGTGGGTTCACAAATACACCTGTTTTACTGCATTAATCACCTAGAAATATTGTATGTTTTGGGAACGATAGCTGTCACCAGGTTAAAAATATAGGAATTGTCCAATGTGCAAAATCTTCCATCACTACAATTTGGCCATAAATCCCGGGGTGGGAAATATTTGAGCAAATATGCCACAAGACGCATGAGCACTGTACAAAGCAAACAATAACTCGTCAAATTTTGGACGTATGGATGGCTGCACAACCCGCAAAAAAATTGAGCAGGTCCCCCCCTAAAATTGCTTTTATGATTGCCGATTAGGCTAAAGATTTTAAACCAAAAAAATAACTTGCCTCGGAATAAGTTTTGAATGGACGGACAGACAACTGAAAACAAAACGGACCATGGGTTTCCCACCCCTATAAAATCAAAATTAATTCCCTCTGAAAAAGTACAGTGACATTGCCCGCAGACTACCCAACCGCAGACCAGGCAATGTCACTGTACCGGGACATTTCATCAATCAATGACAATATGCGGTCCGCTAGGACTACCCGAAAAATATTGAGCAGGGTTCTTCCCACGGAAATGCATTTTTGGTCAGCTCCTTGAAGATTATAAACAAACACAAATCACTTCCCTTTAAAAGGGTTTTCAACGGACAGACAACCAAAAAAAAAACCGAGCAGATAGAATTGCTTTTGAACATCGATCATCAAGCGGCGTGGGCCTACCTGGCAGAGTCTCGAGGAGTCGATCGCTTTCCAGCTCTTTCGTCTGACTTTCGCTTCCAAAATTTGTCTTCTGACTTTATCACTTGGAAATCTATACATCTTATATTTCCCAGATTGGTTTGAACAACCAAAAGCAGAACAACCAGTCATTTTGTTTGGCAATAAACAACATTCCCGTACCAAGCTGACGTTCACGCACGGTGAAGTTAGACACAAAATGGCGCCACGAAATCACGTGACCAGAAATCTCGGGTCATCGCATGGCACAACTCTCTTTATACAGGGACTCTACCCCAGACCATTGAACTGAAAATATATAGAACGAGCAGAAGTACCCGGCATTGCCGGGCGGGGGAGGGAAGGGGGAAGGGAGGGGAACGGGGGGGAGGGGAGGAGAGGGGGGGAGGGGGAGGGGGAAGGGAGGGGAGGGGAGGGAAATGGGTGGGGAGGGGGGGGGGAAGGGGGGAAGGGAAGGGGAGGGGGAAGGGAGGGGAGGGGGTGAGGGGGCGAGGGGGAGGAGGCGAGGAAGAGTCCTGCGTCCCCCTCCCCCTCTCCTCCCCTCCCCTCCTCCCCGTTCCCCCCCCCCCCCCCGTTCTCCTCCCCTCCCCTCCTCTTTCCCCTCCACCCGTTCCCCTCCCCTCCCCCGCCTGGCAACGCCAGTTACTTCTGCTAGTATATTAAATAATTATATCTCTGAAACCGCTTACTCTATCGATGAGAAGTTTTACAAATATCATCTAACACCTTTTTTGCATATAGTTTGAGAATGATGTCGTAGGTCACGTGGTTTGGCAGCCATCATGGATAGAAAAGTGAACCTTATCCGATCAACATGAAACTTTAAAAACGTGATCCCCTACCCATACATATGCAGAGTGTACATTTTTAAGGTAATATGTCACGTGGTATGGCAGTCAGCCATATTAGCTTGAAGGCCGGTGATTTAAAAAAAAAACAATCCCTTCTCTGAAACCGCTTCACCGATTGATATGAAACCTGTCATGTCTGGTAAAAATGTGATACTTGAAAACAGCTGATGGGATTTAAATCAAACTTGTTTATTTTTTGGCATCTACCCGTTGTGAGACTATGCGGAGGCATATGGGCGACACTGTCGCATTGCTCTAGTTTCTCTGGTGGCATAGAGGTCCTTCTCAAGCTCTTCCACCTGAGATTCATCCTTCCCGGAGGTTGTTCTTTGCTCATCACGTGATGTGATTCGAGCCAATGAAGGGCATGATGCAAGACGATGCGCTTTGGCTGCTCTTGATTGGCTCGAATCACCTAGACACGCCCATTGGTTCTTCTGAAAAATGAATTATCATCAAGAGGAATTGAGAGTTGGCTCCATTGATCTCCAGCAACAATTCGTAATTTGTTCAGGGTGCCAGGGACAACCCGCCTATTTTTCCAAATAGACACTGGGATCTTTTACGTCCATCAATTTGAAGGTAGCAGACAGGAAACCCAGGAAAAGTCTATCGAGGGACAAAGGACTGATACAGCACCATGGCATCGGCCCGCTGATCTCTATACTAACTGGATTGGGTGCTGTGCACTATTTGTACAATCTAGAGTGAAGCTGCCGATGCGAAGCGGCAGCCATATTGGGACCATCAAAAAGCTAATAAAATGCGTTTCGCATGCATTGCTAGACATAAATGTGTTCACCGTCCCTCAGTTGCACGTTCCGTCAGGTGTCCTGTCTGCAAGCTCTGGCAGCCAGTCGACTGTAAAAACCCCACGTCATCTTTCTCGAAGAGCAAGTGAGTTAAAACAGGGACGGTGAACAAATTACAGATTCCTTCCCAAATCACGGTCAGTGGAACATCAGGCGTAGCCAACCAGTTCGTGAAAGACTTTGACCTGAAATAATCGCAGACCGACACATAATGTGGAAATAATTGAGGTCATTAAATTTGTATGTAGTATGAAGGTAGTAAATATATAGATAGTAGGTATTAAGGTAGTATGTAGTATGAAGGTAGTATGTAGTATGAAGGTAGTATGTAGTATGAAGGTAGTATGTAGTATGAAGGTAGTAAGTATGTAGATCGTAAGTATTAAGGTAGTAAGTATTAAGGTAGTATGTAGTATGAAGGTAGTATGTAGTATGAAGGTAGTATGTAGTATGAAGGCAGTAAGTATGTCGATAGTAAGTATGTAGATAGTAAGTATTAAGGTAGTAAGTATTAAGGTAGTATGTAGTATTAAGGTAGTATGTAGTATTAAGGTAGTATGTAGTATGAAGGTAGTATGTAGTATGAATGCAGTAAGTATTGAGGTAGTATGTAGTATTAAGGTAGTATGTTGTATGAAGGTAGTAAGTATGAAGGTAGTAAGTATGAAGGTGGTAAGTGTGTAGATAGTAAGTATTAAGGTAGTAAGTATAAAGGTAGTATGTAGTATGAAGGCAGTATGTAGTATGTCGGTAGTATGCAGTATGAAGGTAGTAAGTATGAAGGTGGTAAGTGTGTAGATAGTAAGTATTAAGGTAGTAAGTATAAAGGTAGTATTGAGGGAGCTGCGCTCCAACGCGAGTCGAAAGAATTGACGCGACCAAAGACGGAATTCGTCCGAGTTGCTTTATTGAAACAAAACAGCTCAGGTATTCTGACAAGCCCGTTTATCGGGCAGCAATATATATACACATTTATGTCGGGAAGCTTGCCCGGCAAAAGCTATACCGGGCATGCCCGGGTATCAAGGGCGAGCCTTGGAAAGGCGAGTCTGGACCTGCCCGGGCGTGTTTGGCTGCGGCCTGGCAAGTCGAGGCTGGGCGTGCCCGGGCGCTCTGGACGAGCACTGGAAAGGCGAGAGCGGGCATGCCCGGACGCTCTGGGCGAGCCCTGGAAAGGCGATAGCGGGCATGCCCGGGCGCTCTGGGCGAGCCCTGGAAAGGCGATAGTGGGCATGCCCGGACGCTCTGGGCGAGCCCTGGAAAGGCGAGAGCGGGCGAGCCCTGGAAAGGCGAGAGCGGGCGTGCCCGGGAGGTTCGGGCGTGCCCGGGAACAGTGAGTCCGGGCATGCCCGGGAGAGGCGCGTCTGGCCGTGTTCTGGCCGGTGCAAGGCGATTGTGTGCATCCAGCGGTAACCGCTACAGTATGTAGTATGAAGGCAGTATGTAGTATGTCGGTAGTATGCAGTATGAAGGTAGTAAGTATGTAGATAATAAGTATGAAGGTAGTAAGTATGTCGGTAGTATATAGTATGAAGGTAGTAAGTATGTAGATAGTAAGTATGTAGATAGTAAGTGTGTAGATAGTAAGTATGTAGTGGTAGTATGTTAGTAGTAAGTATGTAGATAGTAAGTATGTAGTGGTAGTATGTTAGTAGTAAGTATGTAGTTGTAGTAGTTGTATGCAGCTAATATGTATCTTGGTAGTATGTATGTCGGTAGTATGTATGTCGGTAGTATGTTTGTAGATAGTATGTATGTCGTGGTAGTAGTAGTATGGAGGTAGTATGTATGTAGGTAGTATGTATGTAGTGGTAGTAGTAGTATGGAGGTACTATGTATGTAGGTAGTATGCATGTAGTGGTAGTAGTAGTATGTAGTTAGTATGTATGTCGCTATTATGCATGTAGGTATTATGTATGTAGGTAGTAAGTATGTAGGTAGTAAGTATGTAGGTAGTAAGTATGTAGGTAGCATGTATGTAGGTAGTATGTATGTCACTATTATGTATGTAGGTATTATGTATGTAGGTAGTAAGTATGTAGGTAGTAAGTATGTAGGTAGTAAGTATGTCGCTATTATATATGTAGGTATTATGTATGTAGGTAGTAAGAATGTAAGAAGTATGTATGTCGGTCGTATTTATGTAGGTATTATGTATGTAGGTAGTATGTATGTAGGTAGTATGTATGTAAGTAGTATGTTTGTAGGTATTATGTATGTCAGTGGTATGTGTGTAGGTAGTATGTTTATAGGTGGTATGTATGTAGGTAGGTAGTATGTATGTATGTAGGTAGTATGTATGTAGGTAGGTAGAGTTGCTCTACATGTGAAAATAGGATAAATATGTCTTGTTGGGAAAGAAAAAGTACAAAAACTGAAGATTTAACTTAACAAAAACAATCAATACTCTGATTATAACACAGCACACAGGACAAAGTGATGTTTTGTTGATGGTCCCAAGATGGCGGCTCATTGACTTCGTTTACTGTTGCATGACCCCCAATCCAGTTAGTATAGAGATCAGTGCATCGGCCATTGTGTGTCCGCGAAGAACGAGGCATCGGCCATTGTTTCCGCTTCGAACGAGGCATCGGCCATTGCGTGTCCGTTTAGAACGTGGTATCAGCCAATAGGTGCCGGGAATCATAATCAAGCTGCTTGGTCTTGCACTGGATAGTCATTATGACATCTCGGGAATAATATTTGATAATTAAGAAAAATAATTGCAGTATACAAATTAAAGGCTTCTTCTTCTTCTTCTTTCATAGCGACACAAAGCTGTGGGTAACATCATTAGCTGAGGGCACAGCTGTGCCGCTGATACAACGCCCTCTGTATGACAGGGCAGGAATTTCTAATTTGGCCATGGTGCCGGCGATAGCTCGCCTGCTCTTCATAAAGGACACTGAGCAAGGCTCATGAACGAGCGACGAGACCGAGGGCAGAAAGGCACCGAACAGACAATGGGTCAAGGGCACCAGTTAGACCAAACGAGGGAGGGAAAGAGTCGTCAGAGATGAGCAGCAAACCTACACAAGGAGGAAGGTCGAGTTCGGTTGTATTGATGGGGGTAGAAAACATCATGCGTAGGGGTGGGGAAAGACCCGAGTTGGTGGTGCACTGCCTGCTTGGAGCCCAGCGATCGAACAGCCTCCAAGTAGAAACCACTGAATAATGTCAAATTGTATATTCCTTATTGTGATTCGAGTCGATACCTTGAATATCAAATACTAACAAGCGTTACGCCTAGGTCCCCTGTCGGTGAAGTGATGTGAGTAGACAAAGTGGAAGACGCAGAAAACATGCCATGATATGATATTTCGCTCACAAGGTTCAGACATACATGGAGGCGGCCATCTTGGATTTTGACGTGGTGACCCAATTTTCAATGGCGTTCTTCCTTATGCCTAGATACACCCACACACCAGATTAGAAGTTGGTACTTCGCTTATTTTTCAAGATATTCCGCTCACAAGGTTCAGACATACATGGCGGCGGCCATCTTGGATTTTGACATGGCGACCCAATTTTCAATAGCCTTCTTCCTTGTGCCTAGATACACCCAAACACCAGATTAGAAGTTGGTACTTTGCTTATTTTTCAAGATATTTCACTCACAAAGTTCAGACATATATATGGTGGCGGCCATCTTGGATTTTGACGTGGCGACCCAATTTACAATAGCGTTCTTCCTTATGCCGAGATACACCCAAACACCAGATTAGAAGTTGGTACTTTGCTTATTTTTCAAGATATTTCACTCACAAAGTTCAGACATATATATGGTGGCGGCCATCTTGGATTTTGACGTGGCGACCCAATTTACAATAGCGTTCTTCCTTGTGCCGAGATACACCCACACATCAAATTAGAAGTTGGTACTTCGCTTATTTTTCAAGATATTCATCTCACAAGGTTCAGACATATATATGGTGGCGGCCATCTTGGATTTTGACGTGGCGACCCAATTTTAAACAGCGTTCTTCCTTATGCCGAGATACACCCACACACCAAATTAGAAGTTGGTACTTCGCTTACGCACGCACGCACGAACGGACGGACACACGGACGGAGGGGAAAACCATAGTCCCCGTTTCGCTCCGCTGTGCGACGGGGGACAATAAATGACAAAATGAAAGATGAAAATTCAGTACAAAAATTTATTTCGGATCGAGAATTTAGAAAATACAGACATTTACAAATCCGAAAGCACCAAATGGGACTACGGACGGACGGAAGAGTAGTTTTGAATGATGAGGCAAAATAAATAAATAAAATTCACCAATCATCTTAAAGGGAATAATAACGAGCCTTGTTAAGACGTAACTAGGTTGTACATCTCAATGATAAGTTTTATAAACGATGATAATGGCAAAATGATAATCATAATCCAACCAATAAAGGCCTCTGTGGTTAAACAATTTGATGTGGTTGTGTTGTGCGCCACTCTCTCTCTACTACGACAGCTACGTGTCTGATGGCACCAAATACGAGTATTCCCACCTTGTGGGGTGGGCCAGGGAACCAATTTCAGCCCAAGTCTTTCACCAACTGGCTGGCCAGGCACGACGTTCGACCGAAGGCGATTTGTAATTTACTCAGGGTGCTGCTGGACACCGTGCCATCTTTAATGCCCACTACGGCCAGTGATGGCAGATGGGACGTCCAGCTTAACGTCCCTCCAAAGGACGGCACGCACATTGCTGCCTTGCCCTGCATGCAGAATACCAGCCGGGTAGGGATTCTAACCCAGGCTATCTTGCAGGCCCACCTGTTGTGCGTCGGTAGAGTAATGATGCAACCAGCAGGCCGAATTAAATCTTAAAGAAACCTTGGAAAGCAAATTTTAGAGTCAAATAACCACCTCTCCATCCCCTCCCCTAAAAAGATCATTCAGAAGCTTAAAAATAACTTTTAAACCATTTTGTATGAAAAAAAAAATGAAGAAAATTACAATCAACAAAGGATGCAAAACAGACTTCCCTTGGAAGGCAATCCAAAAGGTGAGTGGTGTACTGCAGGAAAATGCTGAGTTGAAAATTTTAATTTATATATATTTACATAATATCAACAAGCGTTCAAACGACACTTAAAACAAAGGAATAAAAACAATAACGTCAACAATGGGGCAGCAGAGCAAATTCTTCACGATATTAATGGCAGGTCAGACCAAGCGAGCGGAGACAGACTCACCAAGCGGGAGGAGACACTCACCAAGCGGGAGGAGACAGACTCACCAAGCGGGAGGAGACAGACTCACCAAGCGGGAGGAGACAGACTCACCAAGCGGGAGGAGACAGACTCACCAAGCGGGAGGAGACAGACTCACCAAGCGGGAGGAGACAGACTCACCAAGCGGGAGGAGACAGACTCACCAAGCGAGCGGACAGACTCACCAAGCGAGCAGACTCACAAAGCAAGTGCAGACAGACTCACAAAGCAAGCGCAGACAGACTCACAAAGCAAGCGCAGACAGACTCACAAAGCAAGCGCAGACAGACTCACAAAGCAAGCGCAGACAGACTCACAAAGCAAGCGCAGACAAACTCACAAAGCAAGCGCAGACAGGCTCACAAAACAAGCGCAGACAGACTCACAAAGCAAGCGCAGACAGACCCACAAAGCAAGCACAGACAGACTTACAAAGCAACCGCAGACAGACTCACAAAGCAAGCGCAGACAGACTCACAAAGCAAGCACAGGCAGACCCACCAAGCGAGAGAACACAGACTCACCAGGCGAGCACAGACAGACTCACCAGGCGAGCGCAGACAGACTCACCAGGCGAGCGCAGACAGACTCACCAGGTGAGCGCAGACAGCCTCACCAGGCGAGCGCAGACAGACTCACCAGGCGAGCGCAGACAGACTCACCAGGCGAGCGCAAACAGACTCACCAGGCGAGCGCAGACAGACTCACCAGGCGAGCGCAGACAGACTCGCCAGGCGAGCAGAGAGACGCACCAGGCAAGCAGAGAGATGCACCAAGCGAGCAGACACTCACCAAGCGAGCAGACACTCACCAAGCGAGCAGACACTCACCAAGCGAGCAGACACTCACCAAGCGAGCAGAGACACTCACCAGGCGAGCAGAGATACTCACCAGGCGAGCACAGACAGACTCACCAGGCGAGCAGAGACAGACTCACCAGGCGAGCAGAGACACTCACCAGGCGAGCAGAGACAGACTCACCAGGCGAGCAGAGACAGACTCACCAGGCGAGCAGAGACACTCACCAGGCGAGCAGAGACACTCACCAGGCGAGCAGAGACAGACTCACCAAGCGAGCAGAGACAGACTCACCAAGCGAGCAGAGACAGACTCACCAAGCGAGCAGAGACAGACTCACCAAGCGAGCAGAGACAGACAAAACAGTGCGTTATGAAATGATACAGTTCTTGCCCTTTTGCCGTCTCTTTTTACCCCCAACGGTGTTCGCTTTGGCTGCCAATGATGCTTCTCGACCGAAGGCCACAGGGATGATATGAGGTGGAAGCTTGCTTGGAAGAGTTGCATGTGGAATAGGTCGTCCCAGGAAATATCCGTCCTCTTCAGAATCTGACGACGATGAAGAGCAGGTTGAACAGCAACCGTCGGAATCCACAGAATCATCCTCAAAGAAGTCAAGGACGTTGCGGTTTGGGAACCTTTCGACAGTGATGTGATTCTGCGGCGCATATATCGGCCTGGCACGGGGCCGGCCATCGTCTCCTGGTTTCCCGGTCCTTTGCTGCATCCTCTGCTCATACTCCTCGTGCGTGTGCACCTCCGGCTCTTCCTTAAAGCGACATCTCCGTTGCTCAGATACGGCCAGTCGGTTCAGAGCGTTCTCGGAGCGCGATTTTCGAGATTTTCGGGAGTGGTGATGGCCGCGGTGGTGATGCTGATGGCGCCCTTCCTCGGAGTCAAATGCACGCCGTCTGAGACGCTCGCTCAATGGCGGGCGACACGCCATCGCGGGAAGAGATGCAGGCGCTTCGGAGGCCTCTCGCCCAATTCTGGATTGAATGCGAGGCTGCGACAGCGATCGACGGACAGGGCCCAACATCCGCTGCCTAATGATATTGATGGGTTCGTTTTCCACTGCTAGATTGAGGCTTGAAATGGAATCGGTGCTTTGGTACCGGATGGCCGGGTACAGCGAACAAGGAGTCTTGAACTTTTCCTTCTTGCAGTTCACTTCCTTGATTCCATGCGGGATGTTTAATTTTGTGTGCTTCTCCATGGACTTGTATTCCACATCCACCGTCAGGCCTGATAAAGCACACAAATCAAGTTATCGAAAGTAAAACAGACTTTGACACGTGCAATTTGTCTCATTTTGAGTAGAGCTTGAGCATTTTACACCAGTAATCACCTGAAGACCCAAGGTCCTCAATAGATCATGAATTGATCCTACTTCCTGTTGGGAGCTGGCTATTGTCTGAGCTTCCTCAACCCAACATGACATTTAGAGACCATGAAGGGTTTGAATGCATATGCAGTGAAAACTTCACCGAACTCCTACCTGGAATTGGATGAATTTGGATCATGACTCAATGGATTGACTCTTGGGAAATATTTTACATCTATCGGATGGGACAGCTGACTTCACGCAAGGGAGCCATGTTCCACAGCGCGGAACCCCATTCCTGAACTCCAATATTTAATATGAAACAAGATAAGTGATCACATCATTTATCTATGAAACAAGATAAATGATCGCATCATTTATCAGGGTCTCGTCTTTGTGGATGAAATGTGAAGAAACTTTTGTGTGATTGAATAACTCAATTAACGCAGACCACACAAACATTCACCAAGACCTACTATAGTCTCCTTATTGAGAACAAATTTCACAAAAAATAATTTCCTCAAACATATAAAGACACACAGACCACAAAAATAGTACCGGGCACCTCCATACTGATTCTGGTGAACCAATAACTACTCCACTGATTCTGGTGAACCAATAAATAGGGCCTACAACTACTCGACTAATTCTGTTTAACCAATAAATATGAGGAAGAATTACTCCACTGATTCTGGTGAACCAATAAATAGGACCAATAACTACTTTACTGATTCTGGTGAACCAATAAATAGGACAAAGAACTACTCCACCGATTCTGGTGAACCGATAAATAAGGCCAAGAACTACTTTACTGACTCTGCTTAACCAATAAATAGGACCAAAAGGACCAAGAACTACTCCACCGATTCTGGTGAACCAATAAATAGGACCAAGAACTACTCTACCGATTCTGGCGAACCACTTTCCACCGAGCATTATGCTTCCGATTCTGGCGATCCAAGCTCTACCGAGCACTATTCTACCGATTCTGGCAAACCAACAAATAGCACCAAGAACTACTTTACAGATTCTGTCAAACCAACAAATAGTACTGAGAACTACTTTACAGATTGTCAAACCAACAAATAGTACCGAGAACTATTTTACAGATCCTGTCAAACCAACAAATAGTACCGAGAACTACTTTACAGATTGTCAAACCAACAAAGAGTACCGAGAACTACTTTACAGATTGTCAAACCAACAAATAGTACCGAGAACTATTTTACAGATTCTGTCAAACCAACAAATAGTACCAAGAACTACTTTACAGATTGTCAAACCAACAAAGAGTACCGAGAACTACTTTACAGATTCTGTCAAACCAACAAATAGTACCGAGAACTACTTTACAGATTCTGTCAAACCAACAGATAGTACTGAGCACTACGCTACCTATTCTGAAACAAATATGACAGAGAGCTACTTTACAGATTCTGGCAAACCAACAAATAGTACTGGAGAACTACTTTACAGATTCTGGCAAACCTACAAATAGTACTGAGCACTTCGCTACCTATTCTGAAACAAATAGGACTGAGAACTACTTTACAGATTCTGGCAAACCTACAAATAGTACTGGAGAACTACTTTACAGATTCTGCCAAACCTACAAATAGTACTGAGCACTTCGCTACCTATTCTGAAACAAATAGGACAGAGAGCTACTTTACAGATTCTGCCAAACCAACAAATAGTACGGAGCACTACGCTACCTATTCTGAAACAAATAGGACAGAGACATGCATGCATGGAGTTGTGTTTAGTGCTATTGTTGTCTGGCTGCCCCTTCAGATGTTTTTCTATTGGTTATTATTTTAAACAAATTTCGTCTGAGACCAGTCTTCATGAGAGCAAGGCAAAAGCAAATCTATTGCATTCCACTCCCAAGTTATGAATTTGTCAAGTGTACCAGGGTGCCATTCACATATTCAAACTAGAACGTCAGTCAGTCGGTAGAGCGCACACCTCCGCCAGGCTGAACAGTTTATGGTTTCTATCCCAATGATAGGCCGGATCTGGATTCGGACCTGAACCAAAATCTAATCGACTTGTTCTTGTCACCTAACCAGCTCATCCACCAAGTTTACTTATAACCCGTTCACAACGTTATTAAATATTCCGCTATGTATCTCTTTTAGCCCTTTCTCTGAATGGTGAAGATCACTAAAAAAAAACTAAAAAAAACTCCCGTATCCGAATCCATATGCAGATCTTCACCAAAATTGAATCGATTAGTCCTAATCACACACCCAACCTGTCCACCAAGTTTAGTCATAACTTGATAATAACTTTTTTTAAATATCATGTTATATGTCGCTTTTCACCCGATCTCTCAATAGTGAAGAATCACTTCTTTTTTTTAAATCAAATAATTGCCGTATCTGAATTAATATTCAGATCTTCACCAAAATCGAATCGATTCATCCTTGTCACTCACGCAACCTGTGTATCAGGTTTCGTCCAAATCCGTCAATAACTTTTTGAGGTATCCTGCTATATGTCGGTTTTAGCCCTATCTCCCAATGTTGAAGAATCACTTAGAAATTAAATAATTCTCGTATCCAAATCCATATTCAGATCTTCACCAAAATCGAATCGATTCTTCCTTCTCACACACACCCAACCTGTCCAACAAGTTTCGTCCAAATCGATCCATAACTTTTTGAGATATCCTGCTATGTATCGTTTTTGGCCCTATCTCTCAATGGTGAAGAATCACTTAAAAATTATACTAGCCGGACCCGGATCTTCACCAAAAGTGAATAGGTTCTTCCTTGTCACACCCACAACCTGTCCAACAAATTTCGTCCAAATACATCAATAACTTTTTGAGATATCCTGCTATGTATCGTTTTGGCCTGATCTCCCAATGGTGAATAATCACTTAAAAATTCTACTAGCCGGATCCGGATCTTCACCAAAAGTGAATAGGTTCTTCCTTGTCACACCCACAACCTGTCCAACAAATTTCGTCCAAATACATCAATAACTTTTTGAGATATCCTGCTATGTATCGTTTTGGCCTGATCTCCCAATGGTGAAGAATCACTTTTTAAAATTCTAGTAGCCGGAGGCGAATCCGGATCTTCACCAAAATCTAATCATTTCGTCCTTGTCACCAAAATCTAATCATTTCGTCCTTGTCACATTCGCTACATCTTTGCCAAATTTCGTCCGAATCCGTCCACAACTTTTTGAGATATTTTGTTCACAAACGGACGGACAGACAGACAAACGGACAGACAGACAGGGGTGAAAAAATAACCTCCATCCACCTTCAGTAAATTAACTAGAATCATTAACTAAGTTATTGCACCGATAGATGTATCGACTAAATAAGTCACTCAAGTTTATCACTGTGGAGGAGAGTCCAATGGCCTTGGGGTAAAGCTTTCTGTATGGCATGACAGCACAGGTGGCAAAATGACCTTCACCAACCTGTGATGTTGGAAAGAGATTCCGTCGAGCCGTGTAGAGCACATTGGGGATTTGTCCTTCCTTCCATCCGGCCCCAGGCCCCACCATGAGGAAGCTGAACCTTTAAGTGCCGGAAGTGATGACCTTTCTCAGGTTCCGAGCAAGCAGCAGCCTCTGGGACACTCACAAGTCTGTCGATCACCTTGGTGGCCGTGTCTGCCTGGAAGTAAGAGTCCGGACTATTGTGAGGTTTTGGAGATTCGTGCTTCGCCATGCACTGTGGTGAATAATGGCCCACTCTCTCGATGAAGCCCAACAGCGACGATGGACCCTCTGCCTTAATTTCATCACGGAGTTGCTTTGCCAAGCTCTGCAAAGACTCACTGGGGATGATAACTTGGTGAGGCATCTCTTCACTCACATCATCTTTCTTTTGAAGCTGCACATGGTCGGAAAATGGCAGGTGGGTTGTTGGACATGATCTCTCTAAACTTGAGTCCACAAAGGATCCTGGGGATAAACGAAAGACCGTTCGTTTTCCACCTTCCGACAGCCCATACATGGAGCTTCCAGAGGTGTTTTCGAGGATGAACGGAGTCGGGTCGAGGCTGTAGGCCGCCGGTTTGGGTTGGGACACCTCGGATCCATTGCGGAAGCTGCGGTGAGAGTCACGAGAACGTGCGCTCTGGAATGCCGAATCCTCAGAATCCGAGGCATTTCCATCATCTCCCAGGCTGCAGGCCTTCGAACAGAAAATCTGACCCTGTTGTGGAAGGAAGGGAAATCCCAGCAAGGAGCTCTTGCAGCGTGCGCAGCTAAAGCACTTGTCCCGTGCGTGCCAGTGTTGTCCTCCATACGTCACCCGCTCTTCCTCCAGACCTTATGGAAGCACAGCAAGGAATCATCAACAATCGCCGAGCACAAATGAATTACAATGATATCGCCATTGTGAAAACATTGCATTCTTTGTGCGGTGTAAGGTGTGACCAAGTCCGACGAAGGAGGAACCCATTTATTTTCCTCGCAAAGTGTCTTGGGGATTTAAACAGGACTGCCATCAAATTTGACCCACAGGTGGCCAATCCAATGTGCTAGGCCTACACTGTCGGGACTTGCTCTACGTCACTGCACAGTACTGCTTCTTGGCTGCTCGTACCATTCCCACATGTTAGGGTCATTAGCGAAGTGTTATTGATAAATGACAGCGGGTTTGTCCAGATGTTTGGCGTCGAGCCCCGGACCAAATCTCATGCCAAAAAGGGTTCCCCAGAATTTGCTGAGCCAATGTAATTTGAGGATACCGTAGCATGGGACGCTACATCCGGGTACATCAATAATATCCCACCAAAAACAGCTGCTCAGGGTCTAGAAAGTACTCACAAGCTTAAAGGGCACTCGGTAAAAGTAGGCAACCGGAAATATGGGCCACAAAACCTTTTCATGGGTAGCTTCTTGAAAATTCCCAAGCCGCTCTTAGGATATAAAGAGTCCAACACAAAATAGGACCTCGTGCCACCTGTAGAGTAGGCCATGGCCTTCCACCTCCTATGAAGGTCAACCGTTAGCCAGCTAGGTTTAACAACAATCACACGTGGCATTGCAATTCTCCATGTATGAGCTACCATTCCTGAAGATTTATTGGCACGTTTGTATTTGGGAGCAGGATGGACAATTCGACACAGGGGCGCATTTAGCAGTAGGATGCTGGGAATGAGTTGCTTGGAGTTATTTAATGGGCCGTAACTCCAATTGGACAACGCTCTCCTCGAACTGAATGTTATGGAAGATTTGCACTTCAGAATACAAGGTGTTGCACTACTCCCCAAAATCAATCGAAAAGCTCAGGTAATACACCGATACCTAGAACGGCCGTCCCACTGCTCGGCCTTTCATTCTCACCAAGGGGAGATCTCGCGAGATCTCGGAGACGGTGGGAGGGATTTTCGAAGCTCCACACGGTCTCCACGTTTTTCGAAGTTAAGTCTGTTCACAATTGTATTTTGTCGAAACTGTATTTATCTTTCGGTGTGTGAAGTTATTGTGTGCAACTTTGGTTGTTTCTCGGTGTTTATCTTTCATAAATTGATCGTCTGTTTGCCGTGTCATGTCTTGAGGCCTTGTACAGTGTGCACTGTACAACCTTGAGGCTTTGTTTTTCTCTCAGCGGTCCGTCGTTTGTGATCCAATAACTTTCGTTCTCTGTATTCCCAGGCTTTTCACCCATAGCCGACTTCCTTGTGTAAATCTCAACTCGGGGGGGGGGGGGGGGAAAAAAAAAAAAAAAAAAAAAAAACATTTCCTTCTCTGTTCTCATTCGTTTATTCATTCTTATTCGTTCGTTCGTTCTTCGACCACGTGTTTCTCCCCCATTTCCCCAGATAGTTTTCACTCATTAACCTTCAATGTTTACACTTTCCCCTCAAGTTATGTATTCCGTCATATTTTATAACACCTTTTTCTTCTTCTTCTTTAAAAGGCTGCTTTCGACTTGCTCACCAAATCAATTCATCCCAAAAAAAATATCCATCTCCTATAGTGCCTTTTTTCTACATTCCCTAAACTCTCCTGCACTCCATCCTCCATCCAGCGTCCTTAAACGTATTTTTAACTCGAAGGTCACAAGAAACTCATTTTGCAATAAATGTTCGTTTCCCATAAATCGTACACTTTCAAAAATCCAATCTCACCCCTCCCCTCCAAATCTTCCCCATAACCCCTCCCCTCCAAATCTTCCCCATCACCCCTCCCCTCCAAATCTTCCCCATCACCCATCCCTTTCAAATCTCCCCCCTTGCCCCCTCCCTCCTAAACTACCCCCTCACCCCTCCCCGCCAAGACGCCCCCTCGCCCCTCCCCTCCTAGACTCCTGCCTCACCCCTCCCCTCCAAATCTCCCCCATATCCCATCCCTTTCAAATCCCTCCCCTTGTCCCTTCCCTCCCAAACTCCCCCCTCACCCCTCCCCTTCAAATCTCCCCACCCTCATTGCTTCTCAATTTCCCCCCTCTCACTCCCCCTCCTCAAAGCGTCCTCCCCGCTTCTTCCCCCTTCAAACTCTCACCTCCATCTCCCCCAACCTTCTGCCTCGCTCTTCCCCCTCCTCAAATAACACCTCATTGTGGCTCACCCAATCACCATCAAACCTTTTGTCCGCCCCATCCTTCCCTTTCTCCGAGCTATTCTGAAATCTCTGACACACCTTCAACAGCTCTCCCTATCTCTTCCACCTCTTCCACATCTTACCCTACCCCTCCTCCCCCCTGTTCTGTATCTGATGCTCCCCCTTCCTCTTCATTAACGGTATGGACCTCAAACATCCGGGGCCTTCGTTCAAACTTAACTGATCTCTCCATACAGGTTGCTTCTGTCAAACCAGACGTGATCTGCTTAACAGAAACTTTCCTCCTTTATGATGTCTCTGATTCCATAGTATCTCTCCCGGGCTACTCCCTCCTCCGGTATGATAGACCTGAGCCTCGTCCTGGAGGCGGGGTTGCTATCTTTATCAAAAACTCTCTTCCTCACTCGCCCTGCACTGCACTCTCTCCACCTCACCCCCAGGAATACCTCTGGCTACGGCTTCCCCTTCGCTCCCACCTCTTGTTCATATGTGTGTTGTACCGTCCACCAAACAGTGATGACTCCATCTACATCTCGCTGTCTGATGATATGGACCAACTTCTATCTACTCATCCCAACTCTCTCTTCCTCATATGTGGTGATTTCAATTGTCACCATGCCAGTTGGCTGGGTGTGGGTACCTCTCTCACCAGCCATGGCTCTTCAGCAAAGGACTTCTGCGACTCACTGGGACTGACACAATCTGTCAATTTCCTGACCCGGATCTCAGTCAACGGAACATCTTCTCTTCTGGACTTGGTTATGACTAACTTCCCTGAAAATGTCTGCTGCTCTTCTTCTGCTCCGATCGGATCATCTGATCATGTCCTTGTTAAAGTGGACATCTCTCTGACCATCCTCAGGGAGCCTGCTCAGCGTCGACGAGTCTGGCATTTCACTCAGGCCAACTGGCACGGTCTTCAAGCAGCCATCAATCATCTGGACTGGTCTCCCATCTCTACCACCTCTGACATCAACTCATCCTGGGAATTCTTCCAAAGTAAATTGCTCTCTCTCATGCACAGATTTATCCCATCTCGTCTTCAGTTGTCATACCCTTCCTCCCGTCCATGGTACACGGAATCTTGTGGTGAGGCTGTTGCCCAGAAACAACTTGCCTTCGTCTCCTGGAAAGCAAATCCAACGGAAGGAAATCTCATTTCCTTTCACAAAGCCCGAAACAAGTGTGTGTCCACCCTCAGGAGAGCCAGGAAACAATATCTCTCCGTTCTCAAGACCGAACTCTCTTATCTGTCTCCCTCTTCCAAATCCTGGTGGCGTCTGGTCAAATCCGTTTCTGGTGTTTGTTCCCCCTCCATCCCCTCCCTTACCTCAAACGGCTACACAGCTGACTCCGCACGTGAAAAAGCTGAATGCCTCAACTCTGTGTTTGCGTCTAAATCTTGTGTCCCAAACCCATCCCTCTCTGTACCCACCATACCCAGTCGTACCCTGCTGCTCCTGGACTCCGTGTCCTTTCCTCCTGACAAGGTGGAAAAGTTTCTGTCAACCCTCGACTGATTCTGCAACTGGACCCGACGGCATCAGCCCACGGGTCCTAAAATCCTGCTCTGCTGCTCTATCTCACCCTCTCTCTGTTCTCTTCACCCTCTCTTTTGCTCAAGGTCAACTGCCATCTGCTTGGAAATCAGCCAACATCACCGCTTTGCACAAAAAAGGTGCAAAAACAGATCCTAGCAACTACAGACCAATCAGCCTTCTCCCAATTATCAGCAAAGTCATGGAATCCATCATTGCTTCGGATATGAAATCTTTCCTCTTCTCCAATGGCTTGATCTCTGATCATCAATTTGGTTTCAGACCAGGTCACTCTACTCTGGACATGCTGCTTCTGCTGTCTCAACAATGGATGGAGGTCCTCAATGCCAAACAGGAAATTAGAGCTGTCACCCTCGACATATCACGTGCCTTCGACACGGTCTGGCACCCCGCTCTGCTCACCAAACTCTCCTCCTTTGGTATCCATGGAAATCTCCACGCATGGCTGGCGGACTTCCTCTCTAGTCGTCGTCAACGTGTGGCCCTGAATGGGTTTCTCTCATCTCCTCTTCCTGTTCAGGCTGGAGTTCCCCAAGGCAGTGTTCTGGGCCCCGTGCTTTTTCTGGTCTTCATCAATGATCTCTCTGACTCTCTCGAAAATCCTCTCTATCTCTTTGCTGATGACTCCACTCTCTGCCGCTCCATTCCTCTTCCCTCAGATAGGCAGTCTGCTGCCTCCTCACTCTCTGAAGACCTGGACAAAATCACAGACTGGTCAAACAAGTGGAACATGTCTTTCAATCCTGACAAATCTCACACTCTTACTATGTCTCTCCGAAAAGATCGACTGGACAACCCTCCCATCTACTTTCTCAACAATCCTCTCCAAGAAGTTCTGTCGCTCAAGATTTTGGGTCTCACTATCTGCCATGATCTTTCTTGGGAAAACCACATTTCCAAGCTGGCCTCCAAAGCCAGTCGCCGACTGGGCATCCTCCGTCGTGCGAAGTCCTTCCTCGGCACACCTGAGCTCCTCACCACATACAAGGCTTTCATCCGCAGCTCAATGGAATACTGTTCTCCCCTATGGGCCGGTGCTCCTGCCTCACACCTAGCTCGGCTTCACGCTGTTGAAACCAAAGCTTTCAGAATTATTGGAATCTCCCGCGATGAAGCTATCTCTGAGGGCCTTTCACTCACTCACCGCAGGCAGGTAGGTGGTCTTTCTGTCTTCTACCGACTCCTCTCCGGCCTTGCACCCCCAGCTCTCTCTGTGCTCTGTCCCCCAAATATTCCTACAGGTCGCACAAGATCTGCCAGCAACCCTCTGATGGTTAAACTGCCGAAATCTCGGCTCTCTGCTCACCTTCACTCTTTCATTCCTCTTTTCTCCCGCCTCTGGAACAAACTCCCTCACTCCCTTCAATCCCACTCCTCCCTCCAGGTCTTTAAAACAGCTGTTCACCACCATCTCTTATCTTCCCCCATCCAAAACCTTGATCTTTTCTACCCCCGCTAATTCACCCCAGATCCACCTTGTTTGAAATTCCAACTTCTTTCCTGGAAGTCCTGGCAGTGTCCATATGTTTTATACCTCTCCCACCGCCCCCTTCCCATGCCCCCCCCCCCCCCCCAAAGCCCTCGCCCTCTCTCAGATCTCTCGATGTCTCCATGTCTCCATGTCTCTCGGTCCCTGCTCTCAAATGTTGTGTTTGTGTCCTTCCCCCTCTCTCCCCATCTTGTCTACCGCTCCCGATGTTATATGTTTTATGTGTCGGTTTGTCTTTCTGTGTGATTAATGTTCGCTCTTTCACGAGCCTCGATCTTGTATACAAAAAAAAAAAAAAAAAAAAAACCCTCATACCCGCCCATGATATGTTGCAGAATCGAAAAGGCCTACTAACGTTGTGCCATATGACTATCATGCGATGTGTGAGCACCAGACCCACCAAGCCCCCATGTAGAAACCCGTTTTGATTGGCTTGTTAAATACAGGCTTCTCATTGGATGAGAAACTACAACACGTTCGGCTCACTTTATTCATCGTAATGCGCTGGCAGCAAGCACAGCCAGATGCAGTGCCAATGAGCTGCCGTAGTCATGGTGATAACCGACCACAAGTGTGCTTCAAAATGATGCAATGACGACATCAAGTTGGTCATTCAGCATGACAAGAAGAGCAGAATGAAATACGAACTCACCGATGTGCTGATAGCAGGCGATGCACGGCACGGTGTGCCGCACCTGGAAGCACGAGCAGCAGAACGGACGGCCATCTTTCATGATGTAGCGCTGCCCTCCAAGCACGATCTGGCACTCGACGCAGCTGAAATGCGCAATGTGCCAGTGACGACCTTCTGCTTCCGTGCATTCGTCGGCGAAGATTATCTGTGGGGCGAGATGCATGCTCATTGCTCACCTCATCGCAATATCACATTTTGATGCGAGAAGGCAACTCTGGGGAAATGCCAGCGAGGGCCTAGACTCCAAGTCTGGCAGCACAAGTTAGGGAAACAACAAAACGTCCATCATGGTTCATCTTAATGGTGCCCCCCTTCACAGGGCACTTATCCTACGGTCTTCTCAGGAAAGTGGATCCATAATTGCTTCAGGCTGCGCGTGGGTCTTTTCAAAGCAAGCAAGATGGTGCTCGTGCACAAGAGGGAAAAATTCCCAAGTCTTGGCAATGATAACCAAAGCAGTTACAGGATGATTTAGAATGTTCTGGAAAAGATTAACAAGGCCCACAACAACCAAGATGTGCCCCATGTTGGCTGCTTTAGTCACGCTGATGCAGCCTGTTTTTCGGCTTCCATACGACATTTAATTCACCTGTAGGGATGTTATACCCACCCGGGGGAGATGGCGTCGCTGCCCCGTCATCACTCGTGTGTGCACAGCAAAATGGCACACAAGAGGAAGAAGAAGCAATAAAATAATCTGGTGGTTAATGGAATTTTTTTTTATCCCTGTCTGCATACTCCTGAAACCTGGTGTTAGCTTAGCGGTTTGGGTGCCAGCTTGGGATCCTAGGATCCTGGATTCGCATCCCGGTCGATCGCTGAATTAACGCCAGTGGGGTTGACTCAGCCTGTCATCCTTCCGAGGTCGGCAAATTGAGTACCAGTTTACTGGTGCTTCCCGGTGCGTTGCAAGAGGCGACTAACAGGGTTGGCAGTAGGAAGGGCATCCGGCCACAAAACATTACTTCAAAAAGGGGACCATGGTGCCCAAAAAAAGGCTAAACCCCCGCTCTGTGGGGAAAAAATGGCCTCTAAAGTTGGTTTCTTTTTGTGCATTATCATGAAAGCCTGATAGCAAGGGGACATTAAATCATGTGACATGTGGTGCCAAAATCAGAATTTAAATTTAAAAGGTCACAACATCCGTGGCCTCATTGGCCTTTGCAGTTTCTCATTTCAAATAGTTCAAAACTACATTCACTTTGTTGAAAACATTCTTGGCCTACTGGACCCTTTATAGAATGGAACCACCTTTAGAGGCTATTTTCCCCCGCAAAACGGGGGTTGGCCTTTTTTTGTGGCACCATGGTCCCCTTTTTCAAGGCCTATAGAGGCCATTTTCCCCCGCAGAGCTGGGGTTGGCCTTTTTTTGGGCACCGTGGTCCCCTTTTTCAAGCCATGTTTTGCAGCCGTATGCTCTTCCTGCCACCAACCCTGTTAGTCGCCTCTTGCGACACACCGGGAAGCACCAGTGAACAGGTACTCAATTTGCCGACCTCGGAGGGATGACAGGCCGAGTCAATCCCCCTGGCGTTAATTCAGCAGTCAACCAGGATTTGAACCCAGGAACCTAGGATCCCAAGCCGGCACCCTAACTGCTAAGCCAACACCAGGCCACTCTTTATAGAATGCAAGCAGGAAATTATTAAATAATCAATGAACTTCAGTCAAACGACAAGGGCATTGTGTGTACAGTGTGCAAACACGTACAGTATGGGGCATTTGATTTGATCTCGGGATCTATATCATTACACAGTGCTTGGATTGGAACAGCGAGTGGACCAAATGAGAGTATGCGTGCAGGTGCACATCCACACACACCCACCTGCCCACAAGCCACAGACTTTCTGCACAATGGATTCCCGATATCACCAAAAGGTTGATGAACATTTTAGGATGATGCAATGGTGTTCTTGAAAAGCTTCCTTGGTCCCAGTAACTGTTTCAAGCCAGGAAGTGCTGAGAGATATGGATCTTAGGGCCTGACACCTAGCACACACCTTTGGGCAGCACATAGTCTGGGTTTGATTCCCGACTTTACTGTAAACTGTCGGATTAGTGCTTCGCAAGCAGGAAGATGTATCACAATCAAAGTACACCGTCCATAAGATGGACATTAAATTGGGCGTCTTGTCTACTAGCATTAGTTGGTGGGTGCTGAAGACCCCACGGTGTCCTTCATGAAGAGGCGAGCTATCACTGGTACCCTGAACAAACTTAAAATTCCTATTCTAACCTATAGGGGGCACTGCAGTAGTGGCACACCCTCGCCCACAGCAATGGTGCAAAAGAAAAGAATGAATGAGCTACCCTGGTAATTAAAATCTTTGTTCAAAGCCACAACCTCAAAAGCAATGAAAATCAAAATAAAATAAAAAAATAAGAAGATGATTTATTCCAGGAATTCCAATAGGAATTATTTTGTTAATGGGCAGTCTTTGGAGCAGTTAATTATCTTGGGCTGAACAGGAAAAAGGAGCAGTGCTTTACTGAGGGAAAAAAGAACAGGAAAAGCGGTGGTTCTTTACGAGAGCAAAACCAACAGGAAAAAGTGGCGGTGCTTTACGAGAGCAGAACCAACAGGAAAAAGGGGCGGTACTTTACGAGAGCTGAACCAACAGGAAAAAGGGGCTGTGCTTTATGAGAGCAAAACCAACAGGAAAAAGGGGCAGTGCTTTACGAGAGCTAAACCAACAGGAAAAAGGGGTGGTGCTTTACGAGAGCAGAACCAACAGGAAAAAGGGGCGGTGCTTTACGAGAGCAAAACCAACAGGAAAAGGGGCGGTGCTTTACGAGAGCAGAACCAACAGGAAAAAGGGGTGGTGCTTTACGAGAGCTGAACCAACAGGAAAAAGGGGTGGTGCTTTACGAGAGCAGAACCAACAGGAAAAAGGGGCGGTGCTTTACGAGAGCAAAACCAACAGGAAAAAGGGGCAGTGCTTTACGAGAGCTGAACCAACAGGAAAAAGGGGCGGTGCTTTACGAGAGCAAAACCAACAGGAAAAAGGGGCGGTGCTTTACGAGAGCAAAACCAACAGGAAAAAGGGGCGGTGCTTTACGAGAGCAAAACCAACAGGAAAAAGGGGCAGTGCTTTACGAGAGCTGAACCAACAGGAAAAAGGGGTGGTGCTTTACGAGAGCAGAACCAACAGGAAAAAGGGGCGGTGCTTTACGAGAGCAAAACCAACAGGAAAAAGGGGCGGTGCTTTACGAGAGCAGAACCAACAGGAAAAAGGGGCGGTGCTTTACGAGAGCAAAACCAACAGGAAAAAGGGGCGGTGCTTTACGAGAGCAAAACCAACAGGAAAAAGGGGCTGTGCTTTACGAGAGCAAAACCAACAGGAAAAAGGGGCTGTGCTTTACGAGAGCAAAACCAACAGGAAAAAGGGGCGGTGCTTTACGAGAGCAAAACCAACAGGAAAAAGGGGCTGTGCTTTACGAGAGCAAAACCAACAGGAAAAAGGGGCAGTGCTTTACGAGAGCTGAACCAACAGGAAAAAGGGGTGGTGCTTCACAAGAGCTGAACTAACAGGAAAAAATGGCGGTGCTTTAGCTGTCCAATGAGTGGCTTCAATCCCAAGCCAGGCATAGATGGTTTGTTCATGGAAGCTGTTATGAGGGTTCAAAAGGCAGTCACATCGATCCCAAAGAAGCATTACCAAAAACACTTAGCGATAGATTGTCATTCCCGGGAAGGTACTGCGCAAGTTCAGTTTTTATGTGATTTGCCATCTTCCATTCAGATATTTGTGTTTCCTCACCAGCAAATAAATCTATCTTAATATGGTATTATTTCTGGGAAACACTGGTCTCCGAACAGAGCAGGCGGTACCAGGAAGTACACTGCGGTACCAGGAAGTACCAAGAAGTACGAGCTGTATGCATAACTGCGTGGAGGACTATCAACAACGAGTCAGCCAACACAACTCGGTTTTACCATTCCCTTTCAATGTTATAATAAAGAACGCTGCACTGGATGTGAGGCCTACATTTTAAACTCGTATCAACCACCAATGGCAGTCTTGGTTCTTTGTACAGGAACCGGCGGGATGGATCTCACCTCATCGCACGCGGCACAGCGCGGTTTTAACCGCTCAGCTTGATGGCGTCCACAGTACAGCTTCCCATCCAAACAGAAGTAGATCAGGTCCACCAGCAGCTCCCGGCAGGTGGTGCAGACAAAGCAGCGAGGGTGCCAGTACAGAGACGTCCGCGAAGCAAAAACCGCCATCTCTCCACCACCAATGGTTCCGCCACACTGGAGGACATTAGATGTTTAAGTACCGGCGTTGTTGCTCGGGAAGCAAACGACACACGAAAGCAAAGTTATCCCAATCCACAATAGTCTACCTACCTTTACCCGAAGGTACAGGTGTTGGCCACATACTTGGGGTACATCCAACGATTGCCACAACACTATCCCTGAAATAAGTAACCACTTTGAGTACTTGGCCTTCACCAGCTGAAAACTGCTGAGATATGGAGTAGCATGTTGCAAAGGCCTTGATCAAGTGAAACCCCAGGATGGCTCAAGCTTATCGTTTGGCTCCATCTTGAGGTTTAGACGCCGATGACGTCATTGCAACACAGACACAAACTTATCTTGTATAACCTTAGCATGTTATACAAGATAAGTACCACCCTTAGGCAAATCAAATTGTTTCATGGTAACTAAATAACCAACCTAGCTGATAGTAAACGAGTGAACTTAGAATCCCGATTGCGTTTTGATTTTGAGTCAGTGAAGGCCGAATTTCCATCAAGTTGAACATTCATCGGACGTGATTCAGTGCGAAAAACAAACAATCGAAAAAGTGTCCATTGTCCAACAACTCGGTGAGAGACTCAAGTCAATGAGAAATATTCTTCTCTCCAGGTTAATTCGAGGGGAATCCAGTGGAAACGCTTAGACTACAATTTACCCACAATGCTTTGAGGCATTGCATGTGCCGTGGCACGCTCTGGGAAGTATCGCACCTCGGATCCGCAAAGTGGTGACTAATAGGGTGCTCACCCAACAATGGGGAAGCCAATAGACAACCTGTTTGTACCATGTGACAAATACACCTTTGGTGCACCACCTTGTAACCTTTAAGGTTAAAAACGAAGGTAAACCTAAACACATTCTATCTGCTGTAAAGGTAAGGACATAATTATCGAATACTGGTGGCAGTTTATAAACCTTTTGAAAATAATAAATAAATGTTGGTTCTCGGTCTTCCTGGGAGGAGAAGCATCGCTTGGACATCACCTGCTCAAGGGATTTATTTATTTAGGACAATACAAACACAACTAGAACGGCACTCAGTAGCGAGCATGCTTCCACCTGGTTGGAATATCACTATTATATCACCCAATGGTGAAGAATCACTTAGAAATTAAATAATTCTCATATCCGAATCCATATTCAGATCTTCACCAAAACCGAATCGATTTGTCCTTGTCACATACGCTACATCACTGCGAAATTTCGTCCGAATCCGTCCACAACTTTGAGATATTTTGTTCACAAACGGACAGACAAACAGACAGTGGTGAAAACATAACCTCCATCCACCTTTGGTGGCGGAGGTAATTCGGACAGTCTGATGTGTTCACCATAATGTGAGCAAAAATGCACAAAGTTCACAGGGTAAGGGTGCAAAGCTCAGCCTCACCTTTGTGTTACCTTCCATACCATCCACATTTAAAAGCGATGAAGTGTAACTCGGCCTGAAAACGGGTTCAGTGACCCGAATGCTGCTGGGCAAGTGTTCCGAAAGTCGGTGAAACGCCGAGACGGTTTCTGGCCAACTGTCGTGAACTTTGTCTCCAGTTTAGAGATGCCGGTGACGTCATCGCCAAAACAATTGCAATCGCCTTGGTCCCCGAAGATGTTGCTTGTGCAACGTCAACGCCCATTCACCATAAATACAAAATAGATTTGAAAACTTCCCAAGGTTTTTTTGTTCCCCCCACGCAGATTGTCTCGGCCGCCAAAGTCAACAAAAGGGTCGTCGAACGATCGGGCGATAGTGGCGTGGATTGCCAATGGCAATGTTTTCCTTGGGATTAATAAACACTGTTCGTGTGTGGTTTGCTGCACAAACATCCCTCCATAACGCTCGGGTTTAACCATTAACCGCCGAGTCACCGCGGCGCGACATTAACTCACCACTCGCTTCTCCCCAGCGACGCTACCACGAAGATCATTATGACGTCACAATTGGAGAGGCAACCTTGGGCCGTCTCCATGCTCGATTTGTCTCGCAGCAGATTTCGAATTTGTCTCCCGCATCCAAATTTCGATCCTCATTTTTTGTCCCCTCTGCGCAGCTTTGCCCCAAACCTCCTTTGACGCAAGCTGTCGTCCTCATTAGCTAAAAAACATGATCCCAAGATAAATGAAAACCCGCTTTGCTCTCCACATGTTCAAACCATCCCTCGAGACATTGAATAAATGGATAGATTAATTATTCATTCACTATGTACAGTCGTGGCCAAAAATATTGGCACCCTTGCACTTTTTTCAAATAATGCACCATTTCTTCCAGCCAATTGTTGAAATTAAAAAAATATTTTTATATCTACATTTGTATTTATTTGGTTTTCAGTGGAACAAAACAAAAAAACTGAAAGAAATACTAAATCTTAGCTTATTCCGCACAGAAATCCGAAAATGGCCAGGACAATATTATTGGCACCTTTTAGAAGTTGTTAGAAATTATTATATTTCAAGCAGGTAATTTCCTTTACTTTGGAATTGAACTCACCTGTGGTGAGTTGCAGGTGCCTGCAATATTAAAATCACCCATTCAACCAGTTTGAATAGAGAAAAGGAGTCATTCTGCTGTTTTGTGTGATTGTGTGTATCGCAAAGAGCATGGAGAAAAGAAAACCGGAGAATTGTCTGAGGTCAGACACAAGATTGTAGCCAAGCATGGACAATCTCAAGGCTACAAGTCCATCTCCAGAGACCTTGATGTTCCTGTGTCCACCACACGCAATGTTTTCAGGAAGTTTAAGGCCCATGGCACTGTAGCCAATCTCCCTGGACGTGGCCGCAAGAGAAAACTTGATCGAAGATTGCAACGAAGGATTGTTTGAATGGTGGAGAAAGGACATCGATCAACTGCCAAACAGATTCAAGATGACCTTCAGACACAAGGAACCACAGTTTGAACTCGCACAATCCGTCACCAACTCAATGAAAGGGGGTTCTATGGTAGGAGATCCAGGAGGACCCCACTGCTGAGAGAGACATAATAAAGCCCGACTGGAGTTTCCCAAAACACACCTGAACAAGCCAAAATCCTTCTGGGAGAATGTCCTGTGGACAGATGAGACCAGATTAGAGCTTTTTGGTAAAGCACATAATCTCTATGTTTACAGAAAACAAAATGAAGCCTTCAAAGAAAAGAACACCTTCCCTGCAGTCAAACATGGAGGAGGTTCAGTGATGTTTTGGGGTTGCTGTGCTGCCTCTGGCACTGGGTACCTTGAATGTGTGCAGGGCATAATGGAATCAGGCAATTGCGAAGACATTTTGGAGCGCAATGTTCAACCCAGTGTCAGAAAGCTGTGTCTGTCGAATCGTTATCGTTGTATCCAAAATCTAGGCGCAGGGAAGAGTGGGGGACAGAGGGGAAAATGGTAAAGTGGGACACAAAGGGACACAGCAAGCAAGCAAAAGAATGAACACTAAAAGAGGGAAGTGAGGGAATGAAACGGTAACATGCAAGTAAGAGGGTTCGACAAGGGAGGGGTAATTGGGGTAGAAAAGATCTCACGTTGGGATATTTGAGAAATTATGGAATTTTGAGAGAATGACGCATCCTGTTGTCAAGCTCTCCCATTATAAAGTGGATATCCTTTCATCACCAATCATGTCAAAGAGATCAATCATATCAAGGAGCCCATCACTAATCACATCAAAAAGCCCATCACCAATCACAAAGAGATGAATCACCTATCACATCAATCAAGAAGCTCAATTACATCAAGAAGCTCATCAATCAAGGAGCCCATCAATCACATCAATCAAGGGTTCATCACCAATCACATAAATCAAGGAGCCCATCACCAATCAAGGAGCCCATCACCAATCACACCAATCAAGTGGCCCATCACCAATCAATGAGCCCATCACCAATCACATCAATCAAGAAGCTAAATCAAGGAGCCCATCACCAATCACATCAATCAAGGGGACCATCACCAATCAAGAAGCTCAATCACATCAATCAATAAGCTAAATCAAGGAGCCCATCACCAATCACACCAATCAGGGTGGGGGGGCAAAACAAATCAAGGAGCCCATCAATCACACCAATCAAGGGGCCCATCACCAATCAAGGAGCCCATCACTGATCACATCGATCAAGAAGCTCAATCACAAGAAGCTAAAATCAAGGAGCCCATCACCAATCACATCAAAAAAGGAGCCCACCACCAATCAAGGGGCCCATCACCTGTTCTTCAACAGGGCCCATCACCAATCACATCAATCATGTAGCCAATCACATCAATCAAGGAGCCCATCACCAATCAAGGGGCCCATCACCAATCACATCAATCAAGGAGCCCAAAGAGGTAATCTTTACTTTAAAGAGCTTCATCACCAACCATCAGCAAGCAAAAAGCTCATCACCAACCATCAGCAAGCAAAAAGCTCATCACCAACCATCAGCAAGCAAAAAGCTCATCACCAAGGAAAAAGCTCATCACCAACCATCAGCAAGCAAAAAGCTCATCACCAAGCAAAAAGCTCATCACCAACCATCACCAAGCAAAAAGCTCATCACCAACCATGAGCAAGCAAAAACCTCATCACCAACCATCACCAAGCAAAAAGCTCATCACCAACCATCACCAAGCAAAAAGCTCATCACCAACCATGAGCAAG
This sequence comes from Myxine glutinosa, assembly GCF_964187855.1. Taxonomy (NCBI): domain Eukaryota; kingdom Metazoa; phylum Chordata; class Myxini; order Myxiniformes; family Myxinidae; genus Myxine; species Myxine glutinosa. Next base: position 408,013,544 of record NC_136261.1, on the reverse strand, counting down.
CAAAAACCTCATCACCAACCATCACCAAGCAAAAAGCTCACCACCAACCATCACCAAGCAAAGAGCTCATCACCAAGGAAAAAGCTCATCACCAACCATCACCAAGCAAAAAGCTCATCACCAACCATCAGCAAGCAAAAAGCTCACCACCAACCATCACCAAGCAAATAGCTCATCACCAAGGAAAAAGCTCATCACCAACCATCACCAAATAAAGAGCTCATCACCAAGGAAAAAGCTCATCACCAACCATCACCAAACAAAGAGCTCATCACCAACCATCACCAAGGAAAAAGCTCATCACCAACCATCACCAAGGAAAAAGCTCATCACCAACCATCACCAAGCAAAAAGCTCATCACCAACCATCAGCAAGCAAAAAGCTCATCACCAAGGAAAAAGCTCATCACCAACCATCACCAAACAAAGAGCTCATCACCAACCATCACCAAGGAAAAAGCTCATCACCAACCATCACCAAGCAAAAAGCTCATCACCAACCATCACCAAGCAAAGAGCTCATCACCAAGGAAAAAGCTCATCACCAACCATCACCAAGCAAAGAGCTCATCACCAACCATCACCAAGCAAAGAGCTCATCACCAAGGAAAAAGCTCACCACCAGCCATCACCAAGGAAAAAGCTCATCACCAACCATCACCAAGGAAAAAGCTCATCACCAACCATCACCAAACAAAGAGCTCATCACCAACCATCACCAAGCAAATAGCTCATCACCAACCATCACCAAACAAAGAGCTCATCACCAACCATCACCAAGCAAATAGCTCATCACCAACCATCACCAAACAAAGAGCTCATCACCAACCATCACCAAGCAAAGAGCTCATCACCAACCATCACCAAGCAAAAAGCTCATCACCAACCATCACCAAACAAAGAGCTCATCACCAACCATCACCAAGCAAATAGCTCATCACCAACCATCACCAAACAAAGAGCTCATCACCAACCATCACCAAGCAAAAAGCTCATCACCAACCATCACCAAACAAAGAGCTCATCACCAACCATCACCAAGCAAATAGCTCATCACCAACCATCACCAAGCAAAGAGCTCATCACCAACCATCACCAAGCAAAGAGCTCATCACCAACCATCACCAAGCAAAGAGCTCATCACCAACCATCACCAAGCAAAGAGCTCATCACCAACCATCACCAAACAAAGAGCTCATCACCAACCATCACCAAGCAAAGAGCTCATCACCAACCATCACCAAGCAAAGAGCTCATCACCAACCATCACCAAGCAAAGAGCTCATCACCAACCATCACCAAGCAAAGAGCTCATCACCAACCATCACCAAACAAAGAGCTCATCACCAAGGAAAAAGCTCATCACCAACCATCACCAAGCAAAGAGCTCATCACCAACCATCACCAAGCAAAGAGCTCATCACCAACCATCACCAAGCAAAGAGCTCATCACCAACCATCACCAAGGAAAAAGCTCATCACCAACCATCACCAAGGAAAAAGCTCATCACCAACCATCACCAAGGAAAAACCTCATCACCAACCATCACCAAGCAAAGAGCTCATCACCAACCATCACCAAGGAAAAAGCTCATCACCAACCATCACCAAGCAAAGAGCTCATCACCAACCATCACCAAGGAAAAAGCTCATCACCAACCATCACCAAGGAAAAAGCTCATCACCAACCATCACCAAGCAAAGAGCTCATCACCAACCATCACCAAGGAAAAAGCTCATCACCAACCATCACCAAGCAAAGAGCTCATCACCAACCATCACCAAGGAAAAAGCTCATCACCAACCATCACCAAGCAAAGAGCTCATCACCAACCATCACCAAGGAAAAAGCTCATCACCAACCATCACCAAGCAAAGAGCTCATCACCAACCATCACCAAGCAAAGAGCTCATCACCAACCATCACCAAGCAAAGAGCTCATCACCAACCATCACCAAGGAAAAAGCTCATCACCAACCATCACCAAGGAAAAAGCTCATCACCAGCCATCACCAAGGAAAAAGCTCATCACCAACCATCACCAAGCAAAGAGCTCATCACCAACCATCACCAAGGAAAGAGCTCATCACCAACCATCACCAAGGAAAAAGCTCATCACCAACCATCACCAAGCAAAGAGCTCATCACCAACCATCACCAAGCAAAGAGCTCATCACCAACCATCACCAAGCAAAGAGCTCATCACCAACCATCACCAAGGAAAAAGCTCATCACCAACCATCAGCAAGGAAAAAGCTCATCACCAACCATCAGCAAGCAAAAAGCTCATCACCAAGCATCACCAAGCAAAGAGCTCATCACCAACCATCACCAAGCAAAAAGCTCATCACCAACCATCACCAAGCAAAGAGCTCATCACCAACCATCACCAAGCAAAGAGCTCATCACCATCCCTCACCAAGCAAAGAGCTCATCACCAACCATCACCAAGGAAAAATCTCATCACCATCCATCACCAAGCAAAGAGCTCATCACCATCCATCACCAAGCAAAGAGCTCATCACCAACCATCACCAAGGAAAAAGCTCATCACCATCCATCACCAAGCAAAGAGCTCATCACCAACCATCACCAAGCAAAGAGCTCATCACCAACCATCACCAAGCAAAAAGCTCATCACCATCCATCACCAAGCAAAGAGCTCATCACCAAGGAAAAAGCTCATCACCATCCATCACCAAGCAAAGAGCTCATCACCAGCCATCACCAAGGAAAAAGCTCATCACCAACCATCACCAAGCAAAGAGCTCATCACCAACCATCACCAAGCAAAAAGCTCATCACCATCCATCACCAAGCAAAGAGCTCATCACCAAGGAAAAAGCTCATCACCATCCATCACCAAGCAAAGAGCTCATCACCATCCATCACCAAGCAAAGAGCTCATCACCATCCATCACCAAGCAAAGAGCTCATCACCAACCATCACCAAGGAAAAAGCTCATCACCAACCATCACCAAGCAAAAAGCTCATCACCAACCATCACCAAGCAAAGAGCTCATCACCAACCATCACCAAGCAAAAAGCTCATCACCAAGGAAAAATCTCATCACCATCCATCACCAAGCAAAGAGCTCATCACCATCCATCACCAAGCAAAGAGCTCATCACCAACCATCACCAAGGAAAAAGCTCATCACCATCCATCACCAAGCAAAGAGCTCATCACCAACCATCACCAAGCAAAGAGCTCATCACCAACCATCACCAAGCAAAAAGCTCATCACCATCCATCACCAAGCAAAGAGCTCATCACCAAGGAAAAAGCTCATCACCATCCATCACCAAGCAAAGAGCTCATCACCAGCCATCACCAAGGAAAAAGCTCATCACCAACCATCACCAAGCAAAGAGCTCATCACCAACCATCACCAAGCAAAAAGCTCATCACCATCCATCACCAAGCAAAGAGCTCATCACCAAGGAAAAAGCTCATCACCATCCATCACCAAGCAAAGAGCTCATCACCATCCATCACCAAGCAAAGAGCTCATCACCATCCATCACCAAGCAAAGAGCTCATCACCAACCATCACCAAGGAAAAAGCTCATCACCAACCATCACCAAGCAAAAAGCTCATCACCAACCATCACCAAGCAAAGAGCTCATCACCAACCATCACCAAGCAAAAAGCTCATCACCAAGGAAAAAGCTCACCACCAACCATCACCAAGCAAAGAGCTCATCACCATCCATCACCAAGGAAAAAGCTCATCACCATCCATCACCAAGCAAAGAGCTCATCACCAGCCATCACCAAGGAAAAAGCTCATCACCATCCATCACCAAGCAAAGAGCTCATCACCAGCCATCACCAAGCAAAGAGCTCATCACCAGCCATCACCAAGGAAAAAGCTCACCACCAACCATCACCAAGCAAAGAGCTCATCACCAACCATCACCAAGCAAAAAGCTCATCACCGACCATCACCAAGCAAAGAGCTCATCACCATCCATCACCAAGCAAAAAGCTCACCACCAACCATCACCAAGCAAAGAGCTCATCACCATCCAAAGTTACCAACAATTAAAGATCTCAGCAATCCATTGTTGGTGGAAATTCGTTTTGAGATGAAAAATGCTGCAGGTCACACAATTGCCCAAACTTGGAATTAAAAAAATAAATAAAATAAAAGTTATGCATTTTCTACAGGTATAACAATCCAGGTGCATAAACAGGTGAAGCTTTGTGGACAGTCGTCCAGCAGCATTGATGAATCACCTGCTGACAGGCAACCCCAGCGGCAGTGATGGGGAACGACCTGACAGAGCCTCGGCCCAACGCATCGCGCTTCCTCTGCGCGCTGAACAGCCTCAGCTCCTTCTTCTCCTCCTCACTCAGCGAGTTGCAAAATCGAGCCTTCACAGACACGGACACACGCACGCACGCATGGCACAAGGATCAGCTGCGCCTGAGGATTCAACCCGCAGATGAAACGGGAAACCCCCATGGCTCGCTCCACCGGCTCAGCTCCTATAAATTATTACTCAACCGCATTCTTGTTCCCAACAGAGGGATTAACCGCAGAGCTGGCCTTTATCAAATCATTTTAATCATCAGAGCTGGCACGGTTCATCCCCAAGAGCAGCACAGACCTTTACCATTGTATATCGGGACAAAACAATCACCGATGGTGGAAAGGGTGAACGCCGAAAAGGTTTAACGCAGATCAACAACGAGACCGGCACTCAGTAGAGAGCATACCTCCACCTGGTTGGCCATTTCACTCAATGGTGACGAATCACTTAAAAAATTAAATAATCCTCATATCCGAATCCATATTCAGATCTTCACAAAAATATAATAAATTCTTCCTCGTCACACACACAACCGGTCCACCAAGTTTCGTCCAAATCCGTCCAGAACTTTTTGAGATATCTTGCAATGTATAGTTTTTGGCCCTATCTCCCATTGGTGAAGTATAACTTAAAAAATTTAATAATTCTCATATCCGAATCCATATTCAGATCTTCACCAAAATCGAAACGATTCTTCCTTGTAACACACACAACCTGTCCACCAAGTTTCGTCCAAATCCATCAATAACTTTGAGATATCCCACTATGTATAGTTTTTGGCCCCATCTCCCAATGGTGAAAAATAACTTTAAAAATTAAATAATTCTCAAATCCGAATCCATATTCAGATCTTCACCAAAGTCGAATCGATTCTTCCTCATAACACACACAACCTGTCCACCATGTTTCGGCCAAATCCATCCATAACTTTGAGATATCCCGCAATGTATGGTTTTTGGCCCTATCTCCCAATGGTGAAGAATAACTTAAAAAATTAAATAATTCTCATATCCGAATCCATATTCAGATCTTCACCAAAATCGAATCATTTTGTCCTTGTCACATACGCTACCTATCTGCCAAATTTCGTCTGAATCCGTCCAGATATTTTGTAAACAAAAACAAACAAACAAACAAACGGATAGACAAACAGACAGGGGTGAAAACAACCTCCATCCACCTTTGGTGGCGGAGGTAACAACACACAAAAAGTCAAAGCAGGTGCAAGACAGGAAGTGAGCAATAAATGATTGCAATTGTAAAATTAATTGCCCTGGAAAGCCACAGCTCGAGTTCGTGAACCGACGTCTCACCTCGTTATCCTGCGGTGGAAGCTGGTACAGCAGTTGCTTTGCGCGGTACTTCTCACCTGCGCTGTTCACATAAGGCACGCGCTCCTCCGGCAAACAGCAAAAGTACTGATGGACCTGCGGGTGGAAGCGAGCGAGTCAACCGTGCGACATCGTCCAGAATACGTGGAACCGCTTTTAGAGGCCATTTTTCCCCACAGAGAGGGGGTTGGCCTTTTTTGAAGCAATGTTTTATGGCCGGATGTCTTTCCAGGCCGCCAACCCTGTTAGTCGCCTCTTGCGACACACAGGGAATTACCAGTGAACAGGTACTCAATTTGCCGACCTCTGAAGGAAGAACAGGTTGAGTCAACCCACCTGGCGTTAATTCAGCGATCGACCGCGATTCGAACCCAGGATCCTAGCATCCCAAGCCGGCACCCTAACCGCTAAGCCAACACCAGGCTGTCCAGAATACGTGGGGCAACCGAATTCCCAGAGCAGCAGCTCATTACCTGCGCAAAAAGGTAAACGAGACCCGCGCTGCCTCGTTGTGGACAATTTGGCCTGCTCCGTGGTCACGTAACAAACGGCCTTTTACGCTCTCGATCATAAGGAGGGCCTGTTCTTGTGCTCGCCAAATAGGCAAATACAGTTGCTTAGGAATTCGTCCAAAAAATAACGGCTACAAGCGGCCTTTATCAAACAACACGGAACGAATCAAACAGGTAACGTTCGTTTCAATTTGACGTGAACGGCCCGACAACCTCTTCACAAAGAGGTTGTGGGACCGTCAATCACTACGCATTAGGGCCACAACCTTTCAGGTGCAAAGGGTAAACACTTGGTTTGCATTTTGGTTTTCTTCCCACAATAAAAACAACAATAAACCTTTATGCCTCATCTGTTCAACAACTACAACTTATAATTTCCTTTTCCAACTCCTCCATACCCCAATTCATCGTCCTCAACCACAACCACAACTGACATCCTTTCCTCGCACCTACAACAACCATTGTTCCTTTGTTACCTCCCAGGCCCAACCATTCCTCAGTTCACCACCACCAAACGGTATCATCCCTTCCTGTTCAACTCTGAACTACAACAATTTTTTGCATCTTGTCCACCACAAAAATTCTCATGGGTTCCTTCTCTCACCTCAATAATAAACAAAAGGACAATAGATGGATACCTGCCCTCACCTTTGCTAACCATCAGTGGTCCTGTTGATGTCCTATGGAGTAGCGTCTTCTTTAAAGCTTGGTGGAGGAGGATCTTGGAGTAGGAGCCATCGCTCTCCCATGGAGAATGCCATGATTTTGTCGTCGTTTACCAAGAAAAACCACCACAAAAACCACCACAATTCTCCCAACATCTCAGAATAAACTTTAACCAGGCTGCACTGGGTGAACACCCGATCACGTCCAGCAACTCCTTTCCACCAAAGGCCCCTTTGTTTCTGGGCTCTGCAATAACAATTTGTGGATTTTTACTGCCACTGATGGCCAAACACGGCCTTGGTCAGGAACAGTCGGTCCATTTACCATGGCCCAACCTGGAATGAGAGTTAACTTTTAAATGCGGCTGAGGGCAGGGTGGTGGGGGATTAGAAGGGGGGAAGCAGTTTACAGCTGTCCAGTTGCTGGTTCCTGGTTCCTAGACAGCCATCAATGATGATCAGGAAAAGACGCACCAAGACGACACCCAATAAAAAGACCCCACTGACCTTTCAGGCAAAGTCTTGCCAACCTTTAGGGAGGAAAAGCCTTTCTCAAAGCAAAACGACCAATTAAGAGTACGATTAGACAGCGGGCCCAAGTGCTTCCAAATGCCCGATGTTCAACTCTCGTGGTGCGTGCGTCGAGGAACACCGGTGTGCCGTCGCCGTGCCGCCTTCGACTCTTGTGGTTTGGGAGTCGAGCGCAAGCATCTTCGTACCATTAGTCCGTAAACCGTATCCATATGGCAGCGAGGCAAATAAACACGATTAAAGTCGATCCGTTGATTCCACCAAACAAACTTCAAAAGGATTCTTCAATCGCTAAGGAGTTCGAAGAGTTTGGATTTTTTAATAAAATCTGCTCTCGCTTCCATATCACGAGGACCCTCCAGGCCCATAAAATGGCGAGATTGCTTGAAGGATAATAATAAGGCCTTGGCCTAGTTGGACATAGACATCGCGTGACATCTTCCTGGACGCAGAGGATGCACGATATCACCTGACTCGTTGAACCACTTTGGTATCCAAAATGGTCCACCACTCCTCGTTTTAAGAAGATGACGATAGATATGGGATGACTAAAGCTCCCAAAACGATCTCTACTCCATTTGCAGGTGTGGTAGGTACATCACTTCAAATCATCCAAGCCTTGGCTACCTGAAGATCCCTGTTGCTCCTACTCCGATAACGCAATGCTTGCTTGTTCACACGGACGTTCCACTCAAAGTTGGACTCATGAAGAGGACCACCTTGAAAGACAGTTATAGGAGGTCATGTTCTGGGACAAAAGAACAATCCCATTCTCTTTCAGACGCCGCTTCCCCGCATTCGCGTTTTACATTTGCGCGCATGGCGAACTCTCCTTGAACCAAAGCTAATTTCGGCCCGAAGAGATTTGATCCAAATTTCGAGGGTCAGGGGAGGCAAAAGGAAAAGACCCCCCACCCCTTACCCTTCACCATCTCCCCAAGCTCTAGGGGTGGGGATGGGAGGATGGGCAGTTGATGTCAGACAGATAAGCCGAAGTAACCACCACCAGCACCACCACCACACCACCACAGAGGGTGCCGAAGATAGGAAGCACAGAGATCCGGGAGTTTTGTTGGTTTCCGATTTGAGGCCAAGCATCTCTCCGGGGATAAGTCTGGGATTTAGAGTCTTCCTGGGGATAAGTATGCATCGTCTCAATTTCCAGTGGAATCAAGTTGTAAGAAAGCTTTAAGGTGGAAGCATTACGCATTTCTTAAGGCATAAAAGGTGGTGCTCCTTGGACCGCACATGAACAACTTCCTACCCTCGAGCATGATCCATTGATCCAGTCTCCCGATGATTTTAAACAAGTCGGGACACCCAACGAACAAGGCCAAGACCAAATCGCATTGAGGTTTTCAGATGGTCTCAGCGTTTCAACACCTTGCTAGCCAAGAACCTCTGAGGAAGAAGAAGAACCCCAAATTGTAAGCTCATCATTGCATGCCCAGATCCGAGGTCAACGCTGCAACCTCTTTCCTTTCAAATGGATCGAATAGTTGAGGCCTACATGACCACGGCCCTAAAACGAAGATCCAAACGAAACGGTGACCTTTCCCTCCCCGAAGCGAAAGCTTCCATTGACGTTCATCACTTTGCTTTTGGCTGTTTAACCCAGACAAGAATCCCGTATTTTTCCCACAATTAAAAACCATTTGCAGTGAGCTTTAGGCTAAGTCGCGTTTACACAACGACGAAAATCAACCTCGCAATTACAGCATCAATGGGGCAGCCCAAGGGTCCAATGCAGTAATCCGGAGAGAGAGAGAGAGAGAGAGAGGGGGCGAGAGGGCGAGAGACCGGTGGGGTCAAGGTACCTGCTCTGCCTTTAGCCCGGGGGGAACCCAGGTGTATTCCTCAAGTACACAGCCCGAGTCGTCGTCTGACACGGAGTTGCGGTGCAGCTCGAAGGTCAACGCTCCAACGGCCTTCTCCATGGCGGTGTCTTCACCCACCCGCCCACCCGACCCCTCCCCTGCCCGCCCCTCCCACGACTCTGGATATCCTCTCCAAATGAACGAAGTTCCAGGCAGTTTGTCCTGCAGGGAGAAACAAACACCAGCTCTAGTACGTCCATCATGGGTGTGGCCAATGGCCACAGGCCTAAGGCCTAGAAAGATCACCTTTGTGAGAGAATGCAGTTTGAAGAAACTATGGGCTGGATGTCAATTGGGTCATGCCTTTGGTCAAAAATACATTTTCAGGGGCAACATGGCCGTGGGTACAAACAGAGGAGGAGGGGGATGGGAGAGGGTGGAGGATGAGGGGCATCGCTGGCCAAGGAGGAAAGGTCTCAAGTTCCTGATTGGTGGGCTAACATCAACTCTATTTACAAATGGCTGCAGCAGAGGAATAAACTAAAGAGTAAAACAAATTTAACAACATCTCCATAAACAAGCTTCATAGGAGGAAAAGGTTGGTGGGAGGCAAGGGATAAGGGGGCAAGGGATAGGGGGCCGGAGAGCAATTTCCGGCTAAACAAAGGCAACCTAAGCACAACAATTGTGAGGGAAATAAACATTCATTCCCTGAAGACTCTTGCACACCTTCACATTTATTCATTCCCTAAAGGCGGCACACTACCTCAACCTGATAACTACAACAAGGCCACGGACTGGGCAGAGGGTCAAACAACAGGCAAGGTGGCTCAGCGTTGGTTCAGTCTTACAGGTAACCCAAAATGGGCCAAAGGTGTGCACTTTCGTTGGACGACTCAAACCATGAACTGGTATAGTTGTCCGGCAATACCTCAGTAGTGATGTAACAAAGTGTTACCATGGGAACTAAATATCATGCTCGAGTAGGTGACATTTCATTCACCACCTTTCCGCCCCTCCCCCCCCCCCCCCCACCACCATCTCCACCACCACTCTGTCGATCCTTACCAAAACCAACCACAATGCACAAAGCCCTCGTTTTAGCCATGCTCCTCAATGGTGGTGGAATGGTGGTTGTACTGGTGGGACGAAGGAAAACCGACACGAGGTCGAGGAGGAACTTTCGAACACAAGATGTGAGGGAAGAGGAGGGAGTGATGGAGGCGGAAAACCACAAACAGTCCGACATCAAGTACTGTTCAACCATCGCCTTCGAGGGTTTAACTTACACCCTTAAAAACCCCACAGCATTGTACTTACACCCTTCAAAACCCCACAGCATTGTACTTACACCCTCAAAAACCCCACAGCATTGTACTTACACCCTTAAAAACCCCACAGCATTGTACTTACACCCTCAAAAACCCCACAGCATTGTACCTACACCCCTTAAAACCCCTACAACATTGTGCTTACACCCATTAAAATCCTCACAGCATTGTACATACATCCCTTACACATCACAACATTGTACATACACCCCTTACACATCACAACATTGTACATACACCCCTTACACATCACAACATTGTGCTTACACCCCTTAACACATCACAACATTGCACATACACCCTTACGCATCACAACATTGTGCTTACACATCACAACATTGCACATACACCCTTACACATCACAGCATTGTACTTACACACCTTACACGTCACAACATTGTACTAACACACCTTACACATCACAACATTGTACATGCACCCCTTACACATCACAACATTGTACTCGCACATCACAACATTGTACTTGCACATCACAACATTGTACTTGCACATCACAACATTGTACTTACACATCACATCATTCTACCTACACCCCCTACACATCACAACATTCTACTTACACCCCTTACACATCACAACATTGTACTCGCACATAACATTGTACTCGCACATCACAACATTGTACTCACACATCACGCTACCTACACCCTTACACATCACATTGTACTTACACATCACAACATTCTACTTACACCCCTTACACATCACAACATTGTAGTCGCACATCGCAACATTGTACTCGCACATCACAACATTGTACTTGCACATCACGCTACCTACACCCCTTACACATCAACATTGTACTTACACATCACAACACTCTACCTACACCCCTTACACACCACAACATTGTACTATCACAACATTCTACCTACACCCCTTACACATCACATTGTACTCGCACATCACACATTGTACTCACACATCACGCTACCTACACCCCTTACACATCACATTGTACTTGCACATCACAACATTCTACTTACACCCCTTACACATCACAACATTGTAGTCGCACATCGCAACATTGTACTCGCACATCACAACATTGTACTTACACATCACGCTACCTACACCCCTTACACATCACAACATTGTACTTACACATCACTACATTCTACCTACACCCCTTACACATCAACATTCTACCTACACCCCTTACACATCACAACATTGTACTCGCACATCACAACATTGTACTCGCACATCACAACATTGTACTTGCACATCACGCTACCTACACCCCTTACACATCAACATTGTACTTACACATCACAATACTCTACCTACACCCCTTACACGTCACAACATTGTACTATCACAACATTCTACCTACACCCCTTACACATCACATTGTACTCGCACATCACAACATTGTACTCACACATCACGCTACCTACACCCTTACACATCACATTGTACTTACACATCACAACATTCTACCTACACCCCTTACACATCACAACATTCTACCTACACCCCTTACACATCACAACATTCTACCTACACCCCTTACACATCACAACATTCTACCTACACCCCTTACACATCACAACATTCTACCTACACCCCTTACACATCACAACATTGTACATTCACTATACACATCACATGGTTATACTTACACCAAACACACATCACAGGTTTGTACTTGTATCCCCCCTCACCATTTTTCAAAGTGTATACCCTATATTAGCCCCTCCTCCCCAAGCCCTCTCCTTACACATCACAGGTTTGTAATTCGTCATAAGCTCACCCCAAGCATCCAAAAGAACAGAGCATTAATAGCCCACAAAATGGATGCCACAGCACCTCACAGGTAACAAACTCACCTACAAGCAGTCTAGTGAGGGTTCGATTTAACCGATGCGACTTTCACCTGGTGCTTCGCCAGTAGTGCGGTTACACCAATGAGCGTTAAGCTGGCTGTCTTGTCGTCACCCTCAGGTGCAAGTTAAACATCTCGCGGTATACCTTTCGCATGAGTAGCCACCTGTGTGCAGGTAACCCACTCGAAATACAGATAGCCACCACGATCCCACGGAGATGATGCAACCAACAAACCAAATCCACGGATTCGTACTGCCCCGTCACTTGCGATGACGTACGAAGGGATCATGTGCGTCACAAGACGAGAATGAAAAGCACAGGTGATGCGAGAGGAATGACGTGAATGTCAGAGAAGAGCGACTAACCAATCACCTGGCCACGGCCACACCGACGTGGACCGTGCAGGTGGGCAAGACCCGTATATCGCCGAGGTACGGTGCACGTCACAAAAGCCTCAACCTGCAGACCATTTACCGTATGGGAGAACTCGCTCCGACATTCCCGATCCGAGGTCCGAGTCCTACCTGCCAGGTGGTGCGGTCACGTGCTCTCCAGGTCACGCCTCACTGTACCGACTATCCCTCAGCAATTCCCTCCATTTGCCACGAGTGGTGCGAGTGGAAAGGTGATCGAGCTCGAGTAGAGAGAGCAAAAAGGTGCAAACTCCAGGTGTATGACGTCACGACTCTGGAAACCCAGATCCAAATCGCTGCACACGTCCCGCGTCGACTCCCAACATCCATGTATTTCATGGAAAGGTACAATCATGTCTCCCAATGTCCTTTACAAGAGCCAGACTCTGACCGGAGCCTCGGGACAATCATACCTTACATTTTGGCTGCTCCCAGGTGAACAGGTACTCTTGTTCGGTCATGTCCCGCGGACAATCACAGACACGAGACGACTTTGAGCAAGTAAATGTACAATCAATGCTCGAACAATCTGCGACCGGTGTTCATCCAGGTTTCGGGCCGTTAGCGTTTGGGATTCGAATCTGGGGTCCCCAAGTGTCATGAGTGAAGTGCTCAGATGGGAACACCGAGAGAGAGCAATCCAGATCGTTTTGTTGGACACCGGGGGGGTGGGGTGGACCCGCGCACAGGGAATGTGCACGTGACGTGGCTTAGGTGAATTATACCTGCACAGGTACGGAGAAACTCCAGCACAAAAATAAATAAATAAATAAATAAATAAAAGCTCCAGCTCGATCAGATGGAGCGGTTCTGTATTATTTAATTTAAACCACAAGTTTGGATACAACTTGGTCCCTGTAGTTAGTTAGCTGGAACTCTCCCATGAGCCTCGACTTCACGTAAAGACTTTGTAAACGAGTTCGACCCGATTGTGCGTCCAGGTCTTACCTGCGGCTCCACGAGGTCCCAAAAGACAGAGGCTCAGGGCATTTGCCGGGATACGGGGAGCAACTCGGCGCCAAGGGAAGAGTCCATGGATCAGGAGGACCAGGGTTGTCCGACTCGCTCTTGTCCAGCGTCCACCGGCTTGTCCACGGCGAATAAATCCCAAAGTCTTATATGAGCCTCGACTCAAGCCACCGCACACATGGCTCGCTCGCGTCGAACCTCCTGCTGCTTTAAGTGAAAACACATTCTGGATCGGCGATTATATAGTGCTCGCAACGCGTCACGTGACGGCCGCGACACTGGCCGAGAATGCTCGGTGGCCCCGCCCATAACTTCAGAGTCCCCGCCCACCCACACGAACGCCCCACCCAGTTTCAAGCGCGGAGATCGGGACGCGTGACGTGGGGTTTATGCGGGATCCTCGAGCCGGCGGGAATGTTTCCGAGGGGTTCCAGGTCGGGTCCGTGAATCGGTGATGCGATACCCCGGGGTTAAGCGTCCGCTATCGTGGGATTTCGGTGCGGGTTAGAGTTAGAGTACAACGAGTCGACAAACATGGGTGCTGATAAGTTATCACAGTGTGTTGTACTGATAGTAAAGGTAACAACGAGGTAAGTAACTACGTCACGTACGGAGAAGCAGTTTAAGGACAAATAGTTCATTTTAAAAACAACTTTGTACCAAAGAAAACAAAACGGTATTCGACCAATCACGGAGCAGTTAATGGTGAATAGTGCTATAGGTACACGAGAATGAATGGACCCTTATTTGTGTGTAGATCACCGACAATGGGTCACAATGTCCGCAAAGACCCCAACACCCACTACCCTAAAACAACCCTCTCCAAATATACCCCTCCCCCCACTACCCTAAAATAACCTTCCCAATAACATACCCCTCCCCCCACGACCCTAAAACAACCCTCCCATAATATACTCCTCCCCCCACTACCCTAAAACAACCCTCCCATAATATACCCCTCCCCCCACTACCCTAAAACAACCCTCCCATAATATACCCCTCCCCCCACTACCCTAAAATAATCTTCCCGTAATATACCCCTCCCCCCACTACCCTAAAACAACGCTCCCATAATATACTCCTCCCCCCACTACCCTAAAACAACCCTCCCATAATATACCCCTCCCCCCACTACCCTAAAACAACCCTCCCATAATATACCCCTCCCCCCACTACCCTAAAACAACCCTCCCATAATATACCCCTCCCCTCACAACCCTAAAATAACCTTCCCATAATATACCCCTCCCCCCACTACCCTAAACAACCCTCCCATAATATACCCCTTCCCCCACAACCCTAAAACAACCCTCCCATAATATACCCCTCCCCCCACTACCCTAAAACAACCCTCCCATAATATACCCCTCCCCCCACTACCCTAAAACAACCCTCCCATAATATACCCCTCCCCTCACTACCCTAAAATAACCTTCCCATAATATACCCCTCCCCCCACTACCCTAAAACAACCCTCCCATAATATACTCCTCCCCCCACTACCCTAAAACAACCCTCCCATAATATACCCCTCCCCCCACTACCCTAAAACAACCCTCCCATAATATACTCCTCCCCCACTACCCTAAAACAACCCTCTCAAAATATACCCCTCCCCCCACTACCCTAAAATAACCTTCCCAATAACATACCCCTCCCCATCACTACCCTAAAACAACCCTCCCATAATATACCCCTCCCCCCACTACCCTAAAACAACCCTCCCAATATATACTCCTCCCCCCACTACCCTAAAACAACCCTCCCATAATATACCCCTCCCCCCACTACCCTAAAACAACCCTCCCATAATATACTCCTCCCCCCACTACCCTAAAACAACCCTCTCAAAATATACCCCTCCCCCCCACTACCTTAAAACAACCCTCCCATAATATACCCCTCCCCCCACTACCCTAAAACAACCCTCCCAAAATATACCCCTCCCCCCACTACCCTAAAACAACCCTCCCATAATATACCCCTCCCCCCACTACCTTTAAACAACCCTCCCATAATATACCTCTCCCCCCACTGCCCTAAAACAACCCTCCCATAATATACCCCTCCCCCCACTACCTTAAAACAACCCTCCCATAATATACCTCTCCCCCCACTGCCCTAAAACAACCCTCCCATAATATACCCCTCCCCCCTCTACCTTAAAACAACCCTCCCATAATATACCTCTCCCCCCACTACCCTAAAACAACCCTCTCAAAATATACCCCTCCCCCCACTACCCTAAAATAACCTTCCCAATAACATACCCCTCCCCATCACTACCCTAAAACAACCCTCCCATAATATACCCCTCCCCCCACTACCCTAAAACAACCCTCCCAAAATATACTCCTCCCCCCACTACCCTAAAACAACCCTCCCATAATATACTCCTCCCCCCACTACCCTAAAACAACCCTCTCAAAATATACCCCTCCCCCCAACTACCCTAAAACAACCTTCCCAATAACATACTCCTCCCCCACTACCTTAAAACAACCCTCCCATAATATACCCCTCCCCCCACTACCCTAAAACAACCCTCCCAAAATATACCCCTCCCCCCACTACCCTAAAACAACCCTCCCAAAATATACCCCTCCCCCCACTACCTTAAAACAACCCTCCCATAATATACCTCTCCCCCCACTGCCCTAAAACAACCCTCCCATAATATACCCCTCCCCCCACTACCTTAAAACAACCCTCCCATAATATACCTCTCCCCCCACTACCCTAAAACAACCCTCTCAAAATATACCCCTCCCCCCACTACCCTAAAATAACCTTCCCAATAACATACCCCTCCCCATCACTACCCTAAAACAACCCTCCCATAATATACCCCTCCCCCCACTACCCTAAAACAACCCTCCCAAAATATACTCCTCCCCCCACTACCCTAAAACAACCCTCCCATAATATACTCCTCCCCCCACTACCCTAAAACAACCCTCTCAAAATATACCCCTCCCCCCCACTACCCTAAAACAACCTTCCCAATAACATACTCCTCCCCCACTACCTTAAAACAACCCTCCCATAATATACCCCTCCCCCCACTACCCTAAAACAACCCTCCCAAAATATACCCCTCCCCCCACTACCCTAAAACAACCCTCCCATAATATACCCCTCCCCCCACTACCTTAAAACAACCCTCCCATAATATACCTCTCCCCCCACTGCCCTAAAACAACCCTCCCATAATATACCCCTCCCCCCACTACCTTAAAACAACCCTCCCATAATATACCCCTCCCCCCACTACCCTAAAACAACCCTCCCAAAATATACCCCTCCCCCCACTACCCTAAAACAACCCTCCCATAATATACCCCTCCCCCCACTACCTTAAAACAACCCTCCCATAATATACCTCTCCCCCCACTGCCCTAAAACAACCCTCCCATAATATACCCCTCCCCCCACTACCCTAAAACAACCCTACCATAATATACCCCTCCCCCCACTACCTTAAAAAATCCTCCCATAATATACCCCTCCCCCCACTACCCTAAAACAACCCTCCCATAAATATATACCCCACCCCCCACTACCCCACAACAACCCTACCAAAATATATCCCTCCCCCCACTACCCTACAACAACGCTCCCATAATATACCCCTCCCCCAATACCCTACAACAACCCTCCCATAATATACCCCACCCCCCCACTACCCTACAACAACCCTCCCAATAAATATAATTCGTCCAATACATATAAGTCATATATGTATGTGAAGCACTTTCAGAAAGTATTCACACCCCTTGACATTTTTCACATTTTGTTGTTACAGCCTGAATTTAAAATTGTTTTAATTGAGTTTTTTTTTGTCCTTGATCTACACACAATACCCCATAATGTTAAAGTGGAGTGTTTTGTTTATTTTTAGAATTCCTCACAAAATAATTACCTCCGAAACCAAAGGTGGATGGAGGTTATGTTTTCACCCCTGTCTGTTTGTCTGTCCGTTTGTTTGTTTGTGAACAAAATATCTCAAAAAGTTGTAGACGGATTCAGATGAAATTTGGCAGAGCTTTAGTGTATGTCACAAGGACGAAATGATTAGATTTTGGTGAAGATTCAGATCCGGATCCGGCTACTAGAATTTTTAAAGTGATTCTTCACCATTGGGTGATAGGGCCAACCAGGCGGAGGTTTGCTCTCCACTGAGTGTCGTTCTAGTTAAAAATTAAAAGCTGACATTTCTTGAGCAAATAGGTATTCAACCCCTTTGCTATGACACTCCAAATTGAGCTCAGGTGCATCCAATTTCCTTTGCTCATCCTTGAGATGTCTCCACAACTTGGTTGGAATCCACTTGTGACCAATTACATTGATTGGACCTCATTTAGAAAGAACACACCTTTCTATATAAGGTCCCACAGTCGGCAGTGCATGTCAGAGCAGAAACTCTACCATGTAGTCCAAGGAACTGTCCGTAGAACTCCGAGATAGAATTGTGAGGAGGAAAAGATCTCGGGGAAAGGTATAAAACAATTTCTGGAGTGTTGAAAGTTCCCAAGAGCACAGTGAGCTCCATCATTAGGAAATGGAAAGAATATGGAACTACGCAGATGTTTCCTGGAGCTGGCCGTCCGACCAAACTGAGCAACCTGGAGAGAAGGACCTTGGTCAGGGAGGTGAACAAGAACCCAATGACCACTCTGACCAAACTACAGAGATTGGAGAACGTGCCGGAAGGACAACAGTCCCTGCAGCAGTTCAAAAATCTAGGCTTTCTGGAAGTGGGCCTGATGGAAGCCACTCCTGAGAAAAAAGGAACACGGTCTGGTGAAAACCGAGCACCCATCTAACACCATCGCTCACGTGAATCATGGTGCTGGCAGCATCATGCTATCGAGATGCTTTTCAGCAGCAGGGACTGGGAGACTTCTAGAAAAAAGTGAATGGAGCCAAATACAGGCAAATCCTTGAGGAGAACCTGCTTGAGAGTTAAAAAGACCTCGAGAGCCAAAAGACGTTCGTAATGACTGCTTGTGATTGGATGGTTTGTAATGAGTCCTTGTATGCTCCACAATGCGGCACCCTGCGCTGCACCGGCACGTGACGGCACTTTCAGAGTCCTTTCTCTACCGCTGATGGAACTCGAGACAGAGCGGGCAAGTCTTACGGAACTTGCAGGTGACGTCACGTGCATTTCAGCCAATCGCGGGACAAGACGCTGCGTCCTCCACAGCCGTTTGTCCCTGTTTGTGTTTGCGGTTTGAAGGTTAATTTCTGGAGTAAACACAAAAAAAAATTGTACAATGATTAGTACGAGAAAAAAACAAAAAAACATCTAATTTAGGATTTTAATACAGGTATTGGAAGCTCATGGGAGAGCATAGATCGACGGTGAAAATGGGGGACAATGGGGAAACAATGGGACAACAATCGGATGAACCACATCACGGGCATCTTGGGGTCATAGGTGAGGCTCAGAAGTGGGAAAGGCCAAAAGGGAGAGATCATGTGCCTGAGCAGGTAGGAACCAAGGAGGTCCATCCAACCACCTGAGCTGGTGATGTCGCGGTCAGTGAGGGTGGTGCGAGCAGGTCATTATTCATTCGTTCCTCTCAGGACAGTCGTCGTCACGTGACTCGTTGAAGGATGCACCATGCAGGAGTGAGTTAATGATCGATCTCGGGACTCATCACCTGACGATGGTGGAGCTCGTAAAATGCAAGCCGGGTTCACACCCCGGCGGGGCAGGACGTGCCACAGGTGTTGCCCAACCAGGTATGCATTTGAAATGAGGCGAGCAGTTGGTATGAGAATGCGAGAGGACCGGGTCGGGCAGGGTGAGACCCCGAAGACAACGAGGACCTCATATGTCGCAATTAACACCGACTGCGTTTCTCACCTTCACACACCTGTTTGAAATGCACATGCGCAAACGTTAGCAGAATGGACATCCGGCTTATAGCAACGCGCGCGAACGATGTACGGGGTGCTCCGTGATGCGACACCCCCTCCAACGTGCAAATTATGTACGGGGTGCTCCGTGATGCGATACCATATTCCATGTACACAGTGTCCTTTCCCATGTCCCATGAGCACATGCTCCACATTGTGGAGCATACAAGGACTTTCCCATGTCCCATATGGAACATGGGAAGGGTGCTCCGTGATGCGATATCCCCTCCAACATGTCCGCGGCGGCCATCTTGGAAATTTCAGGTTTCCTCACAAACCTGTCTTTAACGGGACAAACTCCTCCATGAAGCCCAGGTGAATGTAAAAAAATATCTATCAAATGCTTCGCTACCCCCTAACTACATAATGCGCAGTAAGAGGGCTTATCCTCATTTGGGGATTAATGTCGGAGGAAAGGAAGGAGCTGCCATGTTTTCCCTCCCAGACCATGGACCCCTCTCAACAAATCCCATCACGGTGTCCGCATGGCAGGTGTTGCGTGTCACGCCGATTAGAGGGCGCGCGATGAGCTCACCTGTAGTTCAGGTAAGTCTTTTTCATCACCTGTGCTTGAGGAGTCCGTCAAAGTGGGTACTTAGCTCGTCTGTGGGACAAAATCCGCCGCAACAAGCTTAGTTGGGAACCCCATGGGTCAATCTTCTTCACTTCTTCCTCTTCTTCTTCTTTTTCTTCTTCTTCATCTTCTTATTATTATTATTCTTTCCCATGTGTCAGATGAATTGGAGTAGCATCGTTGATTGAGGGAGGTCACCGGGGCGAGACACCAAGACGGCAGTTTGTAGCTAGCTTGTCCGAGGTTCAAACCCAGGCTGCATGGCTCACAGGTGAGTATATGCATACCTGTAGGTGATGCTGCCACCCGATATTAATGTTTTATAATCACCGGATTACAATGAGCTTAATGCTCAGGTGTGTGAGTGTCAATGAGGTGTGAAAGGTAAATGTGAGGATCTTCACTACTGCTCTACATCATAAATGTCCGACCATCCTGTCCAACACTGCTCATGGTGTCCAGGTAGATACCGGTGGATGAACCAATTGGGACATGGGAAAGGACGCTGTGTACATGGAATATGGGACTGGACATGGAATGGGGGATGGGAACTGGGAAGGGACAGTGTGCCCATGGAATATGGGACAGGACATGGAATGGCACATGGGAAGGGACGTTGTGTACATGGAATATGGGACAGGACATGGAATGGGACATGCGAAAGGACACTGTGTACATGGAATATGGGACAGGACATGGAATTGGGACATGGGAAAGGACACTGTGTGCATGGAATATGGGACAGGACATGGAATGGGGCATGGGAAATGGGAAGGGCCACTGTGTACATGGAATATGGGACAGGACATGGAATGGGACATGGGAAAGGACACTATGTACATGGAATATGGGACAGGACATGGAATGGGGCATGGGAAAGGACACTGTGTACATGGAATATGGGACAGGACATGGAATGGGACATGGGAAAGGACACTGTGTACATGGAATATGGGACAGGACATGGAATGGGGCATGGGAAATGGGAAAGGACACTGTGTACATGGAATATGGGACAGGACATGGAATGGGGCATGGGAAATGGGAAGGGCCACTGTGTACATGGAATATGGGACAGGACATGGAATGGGGCATGGGAAATGGGAAGGGCCACTGTGTACATGGAATATGGCACAGCACACGGAATGCGATTAGGGAAGGGACGGGGAATGTGACAATGAATGGCATGTGGGATGAAACACGACACGGGGCAAGGGAAGGGACACGCGGGATTGGAAACTGGCTGTCCATAGAACATAGGACAGGACATGGAATGGGACATGGGAAGTGTCCATGGAACATGGGACAGGACATGGAATGGAATGCGATTCGGGAACGGATGCGGTATGTGACAATGAATAGCATGTGGGATATAACATGACGTGGGGCGAGGGAAGGGACACGCCTGATGGGAATCTAGCTGTCCATGGAACATGGGACAGGACTTGGAATACGATTAGGGAAGAGACACGGAATGTGACAATGAATGGCATGTGGGATGTAACGCGACGTGGGGCGAGGGGACGGACACACGTGATAGGAATCTGTCTGCCCATGGAGCATGGGATAGAACATGGAATTGGAACATGAGAAATGTCCATGGGATAGAACATGGAATTGGAACATGAGAAATGTCCATGGGATAGAACATGGAATTGGAACATGAGAAATGTCCATGGGATAGAACATGGAATTGGAACATGAGAAATGTCCATGGGATAGAACATGGAATTGGAACATGAGAAATGTCCATGGGATAGAACATGGAATTGGAACATGAGAAATGTCCATGGGATAGAACATGGAATTGGAACATGAGAAATGTCCATGGGATAGAATATGGAATTGGAACATGAGAAATGTCCATGGGATAGAACATGGAATTGGAACATGAGAAATGTCCATGGGATAGAATATGAAATTGGAACATGAGAAATGTCCATGGGATAGAACATGGAATTGGAACATGAGAAATGTCCATGGGACAGGACATGGAATTGGAACATGAGAAATGTACATGGGATAGAACATGGAATTGGAACATGAGAAATGTACATGGGATAGAACATGGAATTGGAACATGAGAAATGTCCATGGGATAGAACATGGAATTGGAACATGAGAAATGTCCATGGGATAGAACATGGAATTGGAACATGAGAAATGTCCATGGGATAGAACATGGAATTAGAACATGAGAAATGTCCATGGGATAGAACATGGAATTGGAACATGAGAAATGTCCATGGGATAGAATATGGAATTGGAACATGAGAAATGTCCATGGGATAGAACATGGAATTGGAACATGAGAAATGTCCATGGGATAGAATATGGAATTGGAACATGAGAAATGTCCATGGGATAGAACATGGAATTGGAACATGAGAAATGTCCATGGGACAGGACATGGAATTGGAACATGAGAAATGTCCATGGGATAGAACATGGAATTGGAACATGAGAAATGTCCATGGGATAGAACATGGAATTGGAACATGAGAAATGTCCATGGGATAGAACATGGAATTGGAACATGAGAAATGTCCATGGGACAGGACATGGAATTGGAACATGAGAAATGTATATGGGATAGAACATGGAATTGGAACATGAGAAATGTCCATGGGATAGAACATGGAATTGGAACATGAAAAATGTCCATGGGATAGAACATGGAATTGGAACATGAGAAATGTCCATGGGATAGAATATGGAATTGGAACATGAGAAATGTCCATGGGATAGAATATGGAATTGGAACATGAGAAATGTCCATGGGATAGAATATGGAATTGGAACATGAGAAATGTCCATGGGATAGAACATGGAATTGGAACATGAGAAATGTCCATGGGACAAGACATGGAATGCGATTAGGGAAGGGATGCGGAATGTGACAATGAATGGCATGTGGGATGTAACACGACACGGGGCGAGGGAAGGGACACGCGGGATGGGAATCTGGCCGTCCATGGAATATGGGACAGGACATGGAATGGGACACGCCGAACGGGGCCATTAGCGTACATGGAGTGCAACATGGAAGGAAACGCAAGACGGGACACGAATGGAGACCCGGCGTGGGACATAGACAGTGCAGCTCCATGAGCTCTAAAGATTCCGCTCCAATTTGCGGGAATCCCGACAACCCGGGGCTCTAAATGGGGGGGAGTTCACAGCTTTACACCTCGCACTCATCGCCAGCACCTCGTCCAAATGACATCCCACAGCGAAACGACCAAAGTCCGTGTCGTGTTCATCACACCTGGGAAGGATGCAGGAAACATTCACAATGGAACGAATTCGAGAATTCCTTCAGAACCCATTTTTTGTGGAAAATGGTCTGCAGCTCGTTTGGTTATTCCGTTAAAACATGCCTAAACAAATACACGGATACACGCCTTTTAGCCGGCTATCCCCGGTGCGTGCTGATTGATGCAAACGATCTTGAGTCTTTCGGTGAAAGAACAAAACGCGCGTGTGAAGGAATTAAAGTTTTATCCACAACAAAAACACCGCTAAAACTTCCGGAACTGCTCACAAAAAGGGGATAAGCTTTACATCTCCAATCCTAAAATCTATCACTAATCTTGATCCTTTACATGCCAAATCCTTCAGATCCCAAATCCTATACCTTAGAACGACGCGATCAATTACATCCCAAATCCCTTACATCCCAAATACTATACGTCAGTACTTACTACCCGATCAATTACATCCCAAATCCTATACCTTAGTACTTACTACCCGATCAATTGCATCCCAAATCCAATAACTTAGTAATATACCCGATCAATTACATCCCAATCCCTTACATCCCAAATCCTATACCTTTGGACTGTACCCAAACAATTACATCCCAACGCCTATACCTTAGGAGTTTAACCAACCAATTACATCCCAAATCCTATACCTTAGTACTTACTACCCGATCAATTGCATCCCAAATCCGATAGCTTAGTAATATACCCGATCAGTTACATCCCAAATCCCTTACATCCCAAATCATATACTTTCGTACTATATCCGATCAATTACATCCCAAATCCTTTACATACCAAATCCCTTACATCCCAAAACCTATACCTAAGTAATATAACCGATCAATTACATCCCAAATCTCTTACATCCCAAATCCTATACCTTAGTAATATAACCGATCAAATATATCCCAAATAATATACCTTCGGACTATACCCGATCAATTACATCCCAAATCCTTTACATACCAAATCCTTTACATCCCAAAACCTATACCTTAGTAATATAACCGATCAATTACATCCCAAATCCCTTACATCCCAAATCCTATATATTTTACTGAACTCGATCCTTTACATCCCAAATCCCTTTCATCCCAATTCCTATACGTCAGTACACTTGATCCCTTATTTATATCCCAAATCATGTATCTTTTACTAAGCTCGATCCTTTACATACCAAATACCTTACAATGTACGTAATATACAATGTTAGGCGAATCCTTTACATCCCAAATGCTCCACCATAGACCGTCCACGGTACATCCCAAAGCTCACACGTTGCATCGCACACACCTTTTGCAACACGGTACATCACACACACTTTTTCCACACCACGACCAGTAAACCGACATGTACCTTCGCTCAGTTGTCTGAATTGTAAATGTCCAATTCCCGGGCAATTTGAAAGTGTCTTTCCCATGGCGTCCGGCTGTGAGTTTTAATGGCTCCCTCGGTGTGTCCTATAAGAATGGGGGTTAAATGAAAGAGGGGGGTGGGGGAATGCACCTCAATTACCATGAACACAAACTATATATTCATTTCTAATGAGCCTTTGGCACAAAAGAAAAGGTTTAGCAATGAAAAGACAAACAAACTCAATTTATGGCCATGGGATTGACATGGGACAATGCAGACACATAATCAACCCATTGTCCCATTCCCTATCAAACTAATCTGTTGACATAGGATGGCTGTTCAAAGGATTCCCAACGATGGCTGATCGATGGTATTTAGTTTTCAATTGGGTGTCACGTGACTTCGATGGATTCCCACGATAGCTGATCGATTATGTTTAGTTTTCAAACAGGTGTCACGTGACTTCGATGGATTCCCAACGACGGCTAAACGATGATATTTAGTTTTCAATCAGGTGTCACGTGACTTCGATGGATTCCCAACGATGGCTGATCGATTTATGTTTAGTTTTCAGTTGAGTGTCACGTGACGTCGATGGATTCCCAACGACGGCTGATCGATGGTATTCAGTTTTCAATCAGGTGTCACGTGACTTCGATGTATTCCCAACGATGGCTGATCAATTATGTTTAGTTTTCAATTGGGTGTCACTTGACTTAGATGGATTCCCAACGACGGCTGATCGATGCTATTTACTTTTCAATTGGGTGTCACGTGACTTCGATGGATTCACAACGATGGCTGCTCGATTATGTTTAGTTTTCAATGACGTGTCACGTGACTTCGATGGATTCCCAACGATAGCTGATCGATGGTATTTAGTTTTAAATTGGGTGTCACGTGACTTCGATGGATTCACAACGATGGTTGCTCGATGGTATTTAGTTTTAAATTGGGTGTCACTTGACTTAGATGGATTCCCAACGACGGCTGATCGATGCTATTTACTTTTCAATCGGGTGTCACGTGACGTCGATTTACTACATCAATATAAGTTCGCAGGATGTGCTCGTTCAGTCCTGTCTCGGTTCATTCACTCAGTTCCTCATCAAATATCCAGTTACGCAGGTGGGACTTCAACTGTCAAAACAGGTAATAAGTCACTGGTGGTGGCAGACGCTAGGTGTGTGTCCCATCGGTCATGGCTGGACAGCAGGTGCTACAGAATCTGAAGCCACGGTCACAAACGGCGGCCTTGTGCACAGGTGCGTTGGAGTGAAGGGGAAGCACACCTTTGGTTAACGAGTAAAAAGAACATGCCTGGTTCCATTATGCTCTAGTTATTCCATGAGCATCGACCATGTATGCAAAAACAAAAGAAACCCAGCTCACCTGCACTCATTTGTTCCTCTTTTCTCTCACCTGTGGGACCAATCTTTCTTCCTTCCAAGGCTTCAATGTACCTAGTCACCCCCCATCCATCCTCATGATGTCGTCTACCCCAAATTTCACCAATATGATGAACCCCTTTTTCCAGGTTGTTATCCCCAACATTTTTAAACATAGGGGAAATACCCCTGGTGCTCACCTGGTGGAGTAAACAGTATACTGCACTGGCTAACGGTATTTAAAACCAATTTCAATGGTTGCTAGAAGACAGGGCAGCATGCAGAATCATACTGACATAATCAGAAGACTTTAAACAAACAAACAAAAAAAATCCTATTTTGGGGGGTAATGCCCCTAAATACCTCCTAAGACCCCACTTTTTCTAAGGCCTTGAACAAACATTGGTAGATCATGGATGATGAAGGTTGTGGTAAAGTTTCATCGAAATAGTGTTTGTAGTTTCAAAGGAAAAAGCAAATTCCTATTTTGGGGGGTCAAACCTGGATCCACTTTCACCCCCGGTAAACCCCCTTGGACCCAGACCTTTTTTTAATGCCGTGAACAAACTTTGTTCACAACACAACAAATATAATTTGTACCAAATTTGGTCGCAATCCCATCAGCGGTTTCGGAGAAGAAGTTTCAAGTGTTTACGGACTGACGGACGGAGAGACTGACGGACAGACTGACGGACTGACGGCCATCGCATAAGCTCCCCTGAACTTCGTTCCACGTGTGAAGAAGGTGCAAGAGCAGTATCGGGCAAGGCCAAAAGGTCAAATACCAACAAATGCAAATGCGGGAACATTTTAAAACTTTTTTGATGAAACTTTATAAATGCAATCAGCATTGGGGGACGCATTAAATATTTAGCGATTTTTTGAATTTGACCCCAAGTCCATGCACACGGGGTGGGAAATTAGGTTCACAGGGGTCAAATCAGGAAAAATTTTAACCCAAAATTTAATGTCAGGTCATTCCTGGTGGAAATTTTTGCCATCTTTTAATTTTCTTTTAGGTGGGAATAATGGGGGTTTGCGAGGGCGCGCCATCGACTTCGCTCTCGTTGTGATTCCGCCTCCTCTCCATCTCCCTCACCTCTTACCCTTTGTTAGTTGGCAGTTGGTTTGTTCCCTTAATGTTACATCCCCACTTTCCCCTTCCTCTTCTTGCTGAATTTATTCAGCTTGTGTGCAGATTGTTCATCGCCATGTTCCCTTCTCCCCATCCTCTTGGTCTCACTATCATTTCCACACCGCTTGGTGCTTCCTCCTTTCCATTTTGTTCCAATCAATTCAGCTATAGCTCTTCCACGAGCTTCAACCATATATACAAATTCAAAAGAGAATACAGATCTCGGTTAATGGCTAAAAAGAATGCAGATCTATGTCAACAAGCCAAAAACCTGCATATCTAGATTAACGGGTAAAATGAGTGCAGATCTACATTAACTGATAAAAAGAGCCCAGATCTAGATTATTGCGGAAAAAGAGTGCAGATCTACATTGTTGCATAGAAAGAGTGAGCATCTATATTAACGGATAAAACGAACGCATATCTAGATTAACGGGTAAAAAGAGCGCAGACCTAGCGAGATCAAAGGGTAAAAAAGAGTGCAGATCTAGATTAATGGGTAAAAAGAGCGCATATCTGGGTTAATAGGTAAAAAGTGTGCGGATATAGATTAACAGGTAAAAAGAGTGCATATCTAGATTAACGGGTAAAAATAGCGCAGATCTAGATTAACGGGTAAAAAGATAAAATAACTGTATGAATGGGTTAAAAGAGTGCATATCGACATTAAAAAGTAAAAAGTGTGCGGAACAACATTAACGGGTAAAAAGAGCGTAGATCTAGATCAACGGGTAAAAAGAGCACAGATCTAGATTAAAAAGTAAAATGTGTGCGGATCTACATTAACGGGTAAAAAGAGCATAGATCTAGGTTAACAGATAAAAAAAAAAGAGTGCATATCTAGATCAACGCGTAAAAAGAGAGCATATCTAGATCTACGGGTAAAAAGAGCACACATCTAGATTAAAAAGTAAAAAGTGTACGGATCTACATTAACGGGTAAAAGAGCGTAGATCTAGGTTAACAGATAAAAAGAGTGTATATCTAGATCAATGGGTAAAAAGAGAGCATATCTAGATCTACGGGTAAAAAGAGCGCAGATCTAGATTAAAAAGTAAAAAGTGTGCGGATCTACATTAACAGGTAAAAAGAGCGTAGATCTAGGTTAACGGGTAAAAAGAGTGCACATCTAGATCAACGGGTAAAAAGAGAGCATATCTAGATCTATGGGTAAAAAGAGCGCATATCTAGATTAAAAACTAAAAAGTGTGTGGATCTACATTGACGGGTAAAAAAAGCATAGATCTTGGTTTACGGATAAAGAAAAGTGCATATCTAGATCAATGGGTAAAAAGAGCGCATATCTAGATCAATGGGTAAAAAGAGCGCATTTCAAGATCAACGGGTAAAAAGAGCGTAGATCTAGGTTAACGGGTAAAAAGAGTGCATATTTAGATCAATGGGTAAAAAGAGCGTATATCTAGATCATCGGGTAGAAAGAGTGCAGATCTAGATTAATGGGTAAAAAGAGAACAGATCTAGATTAACGACTAATAAGAGTGCAGATCTAGATTAACGGATAAAAAGAGTGCAGATCTAGACTAACGGGTAAAACAAGTGCAGATTTAGATTAACGGGTAAAAAGAGTGCAGAAATAGATTGATGGTTAAAAAGAGCGTAAATCTATATTAAAGGGTAAAAAGAGCGCAGATCTATATTAATAGGTAAAAATTGTGCAGATTTAAAGTAAAGTTTAAAGGGTAAAAAAATATATTCAAAAGTAAAAAAGTGTGCGGATCTACATTAACGGTTAAAAAGAGCGTAGATCGAGGTTAACAGGTAAAAAGAGTGCATATCTAGATCAAGGGGTAAAAAGAGAGCATAACTAGATCAACAGGTAAAAAGAGCACAGATCTAGATTAAAAAGTAAAAAGTGTGCGGATCTACATTAATGGGTAAAAAGAGCATATATCTAGGTTAACAGGTAAAAAGAGTGCAGTTCTAGACTAATGGGTAAACCAAGTGCAGATCTAGATTAACGGGTAAAATGAGTGCAGATCTAGATTAACGGGTAAAAAGAGAGCCGATCTATATTAACGGGTAAATAGAGCGCAGATCTAAATTAATGGGTAAAAAGAGCGCGAATCTAGATTGACGGGTGAAAAGAGCGCAAATCTAGATTAACGGGTAAAAAGAGCGCAGATCTAGATTAAAAAGTAAAAAGTGTGCGGATCTACATTAATGGGTAAAAAGAGCGTATATCTAGGTTAACAGGTAAAAAGAGTGCAGATCTAGACTAACGGGTAACACAAGTGCAGATCTAGATTAACGGGTAAAATGAGTGCAGATCTAGATTAACGGGTAAAAAGAGAGCAGATCTATATTAACGGGTAAAAAGAGCGCAGATCTAAATTAATGGGTAAAAAGAGCGCGAATCTAGATTGACGGGTGAAAAGAGCGCAAATCTAGATTAACGTGTAAAAAGAGCGCAGATCTAGATTAAAAAGTAAAAAGTGTGCGGATCTACATTAATGGGTAAAAAGAGCGTATATCTAGGTTAACAGGTAAAAAGAGTGCAGATCTAGACTAACGGGTACCACAAGTGCAGATCTAGATTAACGGGTAAAATGAGTGCAGATCTAGATTAACGGGTAAAAAGAGAGCAGATCTATATTAACGGGTAAAAAGAGCGCAGATCTAAATTAATGGGTAAAAAGAGCGCGAATCTAGATTGACGGGTGAAAAGAGCGCAAATCTAGATTAACGGGTAAAAAGAGCGCAGATCTATATTAATAGGTAAAAATTGTGCGGATCTAGTTTAAACGGTAAAAAGAGCGCAGATGTTGATTATCAACACTACTCTGTTGGGTGGATCTTTTGAAATGTCCTCCTCTAAAATCAAAGAGTATGTCCATCAATTTCAAGAGCAAGATTGCTCACTGTTCAAAACAGATGGACAACAATGACAGACACACATCAAATGCCTCCTGGGAATGTCACTCTGTGACGTTAAATAATACAAAGAGAGAAAAACAAGGCTTGAAAAAGAAACGGAGAAAAAGAGATTAATAAGAAGATGCAAAGCTGTTAGTTGTGCTTCCATTGGATTCATTGACTCGTGTGCAGTACTAAGTTACTGGTTGCATCATTGCTGGGAGCTCGATAATTTATAGTTGGGTTGGGCATTCAAACTCAGATCAGAACAAGACCGACGAATAAGAGAAATAATGTTGGTTGAGGAAAAAGAAAAGAGACGTGAGGTTTGGATATGAAGGCCTGAAATCTTAAAAGTGGTCTTGGTTGTAACATGATGGGTTCGTAGAAGAATCTTCGTCATTTTGGAGGATTGGACCAGAAGAGAGAGTGACAGTTAAGGGCAATTAAAAAAGAAACAAAGACACAATTCCTCATCGAGGACACTCCCCCAACCGCACCTTAAAAATGTGAGGTTTTACATTTATTTATTTATTATATATATATATATATATATTAATATATATATATAATATAATATATATATATATATATATATATGTATATATATATATATATATATGTATATATATATATATATGATATATATATATATATATATATATATATATATAATATATATATATATATATATATATATATATATATATATATATATATATACATATATATATATATATATATATATATATATATATATATATACATATATATATATATATATATATTATATATATATATATATAATATATATATATATATATATATATGTATATATATATATATATATATATGTATATATATATATATATATATGTATATATATATATATATATATATATATATATATATATATATATATATATATATATATATATATATATATATATATGTAGAAAGTGGGGATGCTAAAGTTTATTTAAATAATCCAAAGTTGTGTTTGTAGTGTACACAGATCGTAAAGTGTATATAAAGGCATGGAGGATTAAGCTGATATGTGTGATGCGTAATATAAGTCTTTTGCAATTAATATTAATTTAATATTTAATTTAATGTGTATTAATAAATATATATTATTTATATATTTATTGTGTTTATTTAATATATATTTTAATTTATTTACAAACACACATAATAAATTAGATATTAAATTATAACTATCGGGGATGCCTCTTCATGGTGGTTGTACCCCCCAACACAATTCGGGGGCCAAATCTTCCCCATTCATCCCTGCTGCCGGGATTCAGCGGGGCAGCGTGGTCATGGTCACAGTGTCGATTGGTCCCCATGGACCGACCTTTTCTCTCTCTTTCTTTCTTTCTCTCTAACTCTGTCGTGGCCCTGACTTCCTGAAGGCGGGGGTACACCTTCCTACATGTGGGGGATCTCTGGGTCACTCCTGGGAGATCGATCGGCTGTCTCCGTGCTGCGGGTTTGTTCAAGAGAGCTGTCCGGGGCTATACAACAACAACAACAACAAAACCTCTCCACCCCCAATGCCCTGACTTATCACTCATTCCTTCTTTCCCTGTGTAACTTGTCCTCCCAAAACTCTTCCCCACATCCCAAAAGATAAAAAGCTTTAATGGGAGTTTGTTTGTTCATCCAGGTGGACATTTGTTATAACTGGTCCGATGACATGAGTGTACTGAGCATTAGATTCAAGATGGCTGGTGTCACGATGGTGAAAAATCTCCTCGTAATGGGCTCTGATCATGACGCTTGCCCAGCAGCCATGTTGCCATAAGCAGAGTCAGAGCAGCCAAGTGAATACACGTCAGCAATGAAAAACAGCACACCTGTTTCCAGGTGGGACTGCGCAGGCTTCCTGGAAGAACAGCCCCCGACAAACAATCATCATTCCCCTCTTTGTGGCACATCCGGAAACTCCTCGTGATGAACACGTCGATCTTCGTCTGCGGACCGACGATCCATCGACACGAAACACGTCAACCTACTGTGATCATCCCGAGCTGTTGATTGTTTGGGTTTTCGAAAAGCTCGGCGATGAAGGCTCCGCCGGGCCTAGTTAATGCAGGCTTCTCAACAGGCCTCTGTCTGCAGCTGAAATGTATAGCTAGCTGGCTTTCAGCCAAAGATCTAGATTCCAAGTCGGTCTAAAATGCAAGCCACCCAGTGTGAACATTATCGACAAAAACAAGCAGCCTTCCACTTTAAACCGGCCCCATTGAAACCCTAGCTTCCTGCATACGACGGACAACCAGGGTCAGGGTTAGGGTCAGGGTTAGGGTCAGGGTTAGGGTCAGGGTTAGGATCAGGGTTAGGGTTAGGGGAAGAAATGTGCGTTTCATCAGCAGCGAATGAGACGTCACTTTTTCACAACCTGTTGGAGATGAGAAGGCATTTAAGGCCGAGTCTATCATGTGCAGGCCTCACTGACGCGCCCACACTTCGCGGCTTCACCTCCTCCCACAAACCGCAAGCGCACAAACAGTCATTACAGGCCTTTACCAAACTTACCGACAATGTTTCTTTCATTTCAATCCAAACTCTAAACCATACTTGTTTTCATTCTTCAGTAACAGCTCTATTGCCTGTTTGCTGTTACCATCTGAGCACATCAATCATGATGCCGGAGGCCCAGTTTGAAACCGCATATCCTGCGATGGTTTGTCCATCATCAATTCCATGTCCATGTATGTAAGTGACGTCTGCTAATGTCCTTGGTCTGTGCAAGCTCTTCCAGGAATCTTAAAAAGGAAGAATTGAAAGAGAAACAAAAAAATAGTACCTATTGCTTGAGCACGGCTTTGGGCGACAACTAGAGTGGTGCTAACTTCAACAATCATTTGGAAAACAGTGTGGCCTTTTGTATCATCCATAAACAATTGAAAAACAAGTACAGATACATTCAAAGTACACCGCCCCCATTCCAAATAAATAAATATCCTCCAGTGCGGCTCATAGAGACTGTATTGGGTGGGAGAGGTGTACAATAAATTGATTGATTAATTGCATCATTAAAATCAATGAATAATGATCGTAAAATATTTTCTTAATCAATTGGCTAATAGCATAACTAAACCACTAGTGCATCATCCGAAGCTGTAACTTTTTGAAAATCAATTAAAGAAGTCATCAATCGAAAAAAAATAAATAATTAATTGATTAATTAATAAATAATTATTCGATTAATTGATTAATCAATAAATCAAAAATATCATTTATAGCCACATCATTTGGTCACTGTCTTGTCCAAATATCAGCTTCCTAGCTCAAAAGGTGCCTGAGATATTGCCCAGATGACAAATAAAATGAATAAATGGTTAATAATGAAAATAAATAAATAATAATCATAAAATAATTAAATTATTTATCAATTGGCTAATAGAATACCCAAACCACCACCGTTTCATCCGAATCTGTAACTTTAATTTTTTTAAATTAATTATGTCATTAATTGAATAATTAAATAATTAATTGATTAATTGATTAATCAATAAAGCAAAAATATCCTTTACAGCCAAATCACTTGGTCATTGGCATGTCCAAATATCAGCTTCCTAGCTCAAAAGGTGCCTGAGATATTGCCCAGATGACAAATAAAAGGAATAAATGATTAATTTATTTATCAATTGGCTCATAGAATACCTAAACCACCACCATTTCATCCGAATCTGTAACTTTAATTTTTTTAAATTAATTATGTCATTAATTGAATAATTAAATAATTAATTGATTAATTGATTAATCCATAAAGCAAAAATATCCTTTACAGCCAAATCAATTGGTCATTGGCATGTCCAAATATCAGCTTCCTAGCTCAAAGGATGGCTGAGATAATGCGCGGATAAAACAAACAAATAAATGGAAAATCACTCGAAGAGCGACACTTGGCAAAACACAACAAAGTAGAATGGCACTCAGGGGAGCATCCTTTTGACCTCAAAAATAATGAGTGGTTGAATTTAGTTACCTGATATGCAAATTGTCTCAAAGTTCAAGTTAATCGGATGAAAATTGACAATTTTAGAAATTTGGCCTATCTTGACCTTTTGGCCTATGTTGACCTCAAAAATAGTTGCTGGTTAAATTCAGTAAGCTGATATACAAATCCTATTCAGATTTCAAGTCAATCGGATGAAAATTGAGGATTTTAGAAATTCGAAAAGAGTGGTTGACCTTTGGCCTATGTTGACATTTTGGCCTATGTTGATCTCAAAAATAGTTGGTGGTTGAATTCAGTTCGCTGATATGTAAATCCCAATCAAATTCCAAGTCATCGGATGAAAATTGAGGATTTTAGAAATTTGAAATAGTTGTTGACCTTTGGCCTATGTTGACCTTTTTGCCTATGTTGATCTCAAAAATAGTTGGTGGTTGAATTCAGTTCGCTGATATGTAAATCCCAATCAAATTCCAAGTCATCGGATGAAAATTGAGGATTTTAGAAATTTGAAATAGTTGTTGACCTTTGGCCTATGTTGACCTTTTTGCCTATGCTGATCTCAAAAATAGTTGGTGGTTGAATTCAGTTCGCTGATATGTAAATCCTTTTCAAACTTCAAGTCAATCGGATTTAAATTGATGATTTTAGATATTAGAAAAAAACACACACACGCACACAAACAAACACACACACAAACGCACACAAACACACAAACCGGAGTGATCAACATACTGTACACACAAACCGGAGTGATCAACATACTGTACTTGAAAATATTTTTTTTTCCAAGTAGCAAACAAGAAAACATACAAGAAATAAACCGGAGTGAAAACTGAGTACTCCCTTTCAGCGTGCGTCATTGCCAGGCTCCTTTCGTCTCCCAGCGATGACGTCATGCAGCGCCTGGAGATGGCATAGGAAAGGAGTGGTGTACAATAAGGCCAGTGCCCCTGGGCTCACCTGGTAGAACCAGGGAACCACTAGTAGGTGTGGATGACGCACAAAAAATGTAACAGAGAAGAAAGTAAATACCTATTCCGGGGGTCAAAGCCCCCCAGTTCTCCCCTCCCCCACCCCCGCTAACCCCCTCATCGAGTGAGTGCAGAATTGGATGCGGTCAATACTCCTTCATTAAGCATCAGGTATGAAGCTTGTGTCTAAGTTTCATCAAAATCGTGTGTTCGGTTCAGGCGATAATGACTGAAGTGTTTACAGACTGACTGACTGACTTCAACTACTGACTTACCTGCGGGCAATGCTGCATCGTTTAGCTCACCGGACTAGAATATCTAGGCCTCCAACACAGAAAACGTCCACATTGTGATTACAAGCATGAAATCTGGCAGCGATGTTCCTATGTAGATACTCTTTAAATTCGGTCGATTAGCAGAGTCGAAAATTCAACATGGCGCCCATGGTTTCCAAAATGGCCGCCAAAATTGCGAAAGTGTAGCGGTTACCGCTGGATGCACACAATCGCCTTGCACCGGCCAGAACACGGCCAGACGCGCCTCTCCCGGGCATGCCCGGACTCACTGTTCCCGGGCACGCCCGAACCTCCCGGGCACGCCCGGTCTCGTCTTTCCCGGGCATGCCCGCTCTCGCCTTTCCAGGGCTCGCCCAGAGCGTCCGGGCATGCCCGCTATCGCCTTTTCAGGGCTCGCCTAGAGCGTCCGGGCACGCCCGCTATCGCCTTTCCAGGGCTCGCCCAGAGCGTCCGGGCATGCCCGCTATCGCCTTTCCAGGGCTCGTCCAGAGCGCCCGGGCACGCCCAGCCTCGACTTGCCAGGCCGCAGCCAAACACGCCCGGGCAAGTTCAGACTCGCCTTTCCAAGGCTCGCCCTTGACACCCGGGCATGCCCAGTATAGCTTTTGCCGGGCAAACTTCCCGACATAAATGTGTATATATATTGCTGCCCGATAAACAGGCTTGTTAGAATACCTGAGCTGTTTTGTTTCAATAAAGCAACTCGGACGAATTCCGTCTTTGGTCGCGTCAATTCTTTCGACTCGCGTTGGAGCGCAGTTCCTTCATTGGTGACCTACCAACATGGATACGGCAGTGACGCTTAAACTGCCTACCTTCTGGGAGGCTCACGCGGCTGTTTGGTTCGCTCAGGCGGACTCTCAGTTCGCCCTGCGAGGCATCACCGCGGACGACACCCGCTTCCACCATGTTGTGGCGGCGCTCGGTTCCGCCACCGCCGCCCGCGCCTTGAGCCTCCTCGAGCACCCGCCGGCTGCTGACAAATACGACGCGCTGAAGACGCTCCTCCTCGACGCTTTCGCCCTCTCACCGGCAGCACGCGCACGGCGCCTGCTCGCTCTGCCCGAGCTCGGCGACACGCGCCCGTCCGAGCGCATGGACTATATGCTCTCGTTGCTCGGTGAGCACTCTCCGGATTTTCTGTTCCGCGAGCTGTTCCTTCGCCAACTGCCTCACCTGGTACGCCTCGCCCTGGCTGGCACGTTGATCACGGATTCCCGCACCCTCGCCAGGGAAGCCGATAAGATCTCCTCAGCGGGCCAGCACATCGGCGCGGTTACCTAGAGCCCGCCGCCATCCGAGGCGACGCCCACGACACCCGAGCGCCCTGCGCGGTTGGAGGCCGAACTGCCGGTGCAACTGGCGGCCGCCACGCCGCACCGCCCGCTTCCGACACGACGGCCGGGGCCGCCACCTGACCGGGCGTGGTGTTATTACCATGCCAGGTTCGGACACAAGGCTCGGACGTGCCGGCCCCCGTGCACTTTCGGCAGGTCGGGAAACGGCCGGGCCGGCGTTCATTCCCAGCCATGAGCGCCAGCCACTCGGGCAACTTGCTGTTTATTCGGGACAAAGCGTCTGGGCGGCGTTTCCTGTGTGACACCGGCGCCCAACTGAGCGTCATACCCGCCTCCGAGCAGGACAGGCGGGACGCCGTTTGCGGCCCCTCTTTGGTCGCTGCTAATGGCTCGGCCATACGCACTTTCGGCCCACGCGTCGTCACCCTCTGCTTCGGCAGCTAGTGTTTTCAATGGACTTTTGTGACCGCCTGCGTCCCCATGGCTTTGCTGGGCGCCGACTTCCTCTGCGCGCACGGGCTGCTGGTCGACGTCAAACGTCGTCGCCTTGTCAACGCCGAGACCTTCAGCTCCCTGGCGTGCACGATGAGCAGCTCCGTGCCGACCGAACTGGCGTGCGCCCTCCCGGCAGCGAACGAGTTCGCTCGCCTGCTCGCGGAATTCCCGGCCCTCACGCGGCCGACGTTTTCGGCCGTCGCGGTGCGGCACGGGATCGTGCACCACATACCCACTACGGGCCCGCCGGTCTACGCCAGGGCCCGCCGCCTCGACCCGGCCAAGCTCGCCATGGCGAAGGCCGAGTTCGACGCGTTGGAGCACCTCTGCATCGTGCGGCGCTCCGATAGCGCGTGGGCCTCGCCACTGCACATCGTTCCAAAGCCGGGGGGTGGATGGCGCCCGTGTGGCGACTACCGCCATCTCAACGACGCTACCACCCCCGACAGGTACCCGATCCCACATAATCAGGACTTTTCCGCCCGTTTGGCGGGACGGGTCATCTTTTCGAAAATTGACCTGATACGGGCCTACCACCAGGTACCTGTCCGGGCGGCCGACGTCCCGAATACGGCCGTCATTACGCCGTTCGGCCTGTTCGAATTTTTGCGGATGCCGTTTGGCCTCAAGAACGCGGCCCAGGCGTTCCAGCGCTTGATGGACGGCGTGCTGCGCGACCTGCCGTTTCTTTTCATCTATCTGGACGATATCCTCGTCGCCAGCACGTCCCGCGCCGAGCACCTCCTCCACCTCCGAACACTGTTCGGTCGCCTCAGCGAGCACGGCTTAATTGTCAACCCGGTCAACTGCCACTTCGGCGCGACGACCATTGACTTTTTGGGCCACCGCATCACCAAGACCGGGGCCGTGCCGCTGCCGACCAAGGTCGAGGCCATCACCACGTTCCCGCGTCCCCGTTCCATCAAGGCCCTCCAAGAGTTCCTCGGCATGGTGAATTTTTATCACCGATTCGTGCCCCACGCTGCTCAGCTCATGCGGCCCCTTTACGAGGCCCTCCGGGGCAAGCCGGCCAAGCATGACATTGTTTGGTCTGCGGCCATGGACGCGGCCTTCGCCAGCGCCAAATGGGCCCTCGCCGACGCAACGCTGCTGGCTCACCCGGTGCTCAACGCGCCCATCGCCCTCACTACGGACGCCTCCAACTACGCAGTGGGCGCCGTCCATGAGCAATGGGTGGACGGGGTTTGGCAGCCACTCGCTTTTTTCAGCCGGCAACTCCGGCCGAACGAGTTAAACTACAGCACGTTCGACCACGAGCTGCTCGGGCTATTCCTGGCCGTTCGCCATTTCCGACACCTCCTGGAGGGCCGCCCGTTCACGGCTTTCGTCGACCACAAGCCGTTGGTCTACGCAATGGCTAAGGTCACGGAGCCGTGGTCGGCGCCAGCAGCGCCACCTCTCCGCCGTGTCGGAGTTCACCACGGACATCCGGCACGTCGCCGGCAAAGACAACGCCGTGGCCGACTGTCTTTCTCGGGCCAGCGCGAACGCGGTCCACCTCGGCGTGGACTTCGCGCTCATGGCGGCCGACCAGACCACCGACGCCTCGGTGCAGGCACTCCGTGTGGCGGACACGGGCCTCCGCCTGGCCGACATTCCCTTCGCGGGCACCGTCCTGCTCTGCGACGTCTCCCAGGGCCAGCCTCGCCCCATCGTGCCCGTTTCCTGGCAGCGCCGCATCTTCGCCTCCATCCACGGCCTTTCTCACCCGGGCCGGAAAGCTTCTCAGAAGCTGGTGTCGGCGCGTTTCTTCTGGCACGGCCTTCGACGAAACATCCGCGACTGGGCCAACGCCTGCACGGCCTGCCAGCGGGTCAAGGTCCACCGCCACACCCAGGCCCGCTGGCACCTTTCGCCGTGCCTGAACGGCGTTTCGACCACGTCCACGTGGACCTGGTGGGTCCCCTGCCCCCCTCGCGGGGTTCACCCACCTGCTCACCATGGTGGACAGGACCACCAGGTGGCCGGAGGCCGTGCCCCTCGCCTCCACCACCACCGCCGACGTGGCGCAGGCGTTCATCGCCACCTGGGTCGCGCGCTTCGGCGCACCAGCGGACATCTCGTCCGACCGCGGCCCACAGTTCACATCTGAGCTTTGGGGCGCTGTCGCCCGTTCGTTGGGGGTCACGCTGCACCGCACCACGGCCTACCACCCCCAAGCCAACGGGTTGTGCAAGCGGTTTCACCGCTCCATGAAGGCCGCACTCATGGCCGGCCTTCAGGACGACGGTTGGGCCGACCGGCTGCCGTGGGTCCTTTTGGGCCTTCGCACGGCCCCCAAGGAAGACCTCCAGGCGTCCGCCGCCGAGCTCGTCTACGGCCAGCCGCTCCGCGTCCCGGCGAATTCGTGCCCGACGCTACCAGTCCCTGGTCCGCCGCTCGCCAGCGCTCGGACCTCCAGGAGGCCGCCCGACGATTTGCCCCCTTGCTGACGTCCCGCCACGGTGGCCCCCAGTCCTACGTCCCCCCGGCGCTTCGCACAGCGGAGTACGTCTTTGTGCGTCATGACGCGCACCGGGGGCCACTCCCGCCGCCGTACGACGGGCCCTTCCGGGTCCTGCGACGGGGCGACAAGTCTTTCATCGTCGACTTCGACGGCCGGCCGGACCGGATTTCTGTGGACCGCCTCAAACCGGCGCACATGGACGTCGACCGACCACCACGGTTGGCCCTTCCTCCGCGGCGAGGCTGCCCCCCGTCCACAGTTCCCCCCGCTCGACCACCCACCACCACGTCGGAACCCTCCCCACGACCCTCCAGGGGTCGCTTCGGCCGGGTCATCCGGACCCCCCTTAAATTGACCCTGCCGGTGCAGGTCGATTCTGGAGGGGTGTGTGTAGCGGTTACCGCTGGATGCACACAATCGCCTTGCACCGGCCAGAACACGGCCAGACGCGCCTCTCCCGGGCATGCCCGGACTCACTGTTCCCGGGCACGCC
Organism: Myxine glutinosa; assembly: GCF_964187855.1. Taxonomy (NCBI): domain Eukaryota; kingdom Metazoa; phylum Chordata; class Myxini; order Myxiniformes; family Myxinidae; genus Myxine; species Myxine glutinosa. The sequence continues at coordinate 407,973,290 of NC_136261.1, read as the reverse complement.
CGAACCTCCCGGGCACGCCCGGTCTCGTCTTTCCCGGGCATGCCCGCTCTCGCCTTTCCAGGGCTCGCCCAGAGCTTCCGGGCATGCCCGCTATTGCCTTTTCAGGGCTCGCCCAGAGCGTCCGGGCATGCCCGCTATCGCCTTTCCAGGGCTTGCCCAGAGCGTCCGGGCACGCCCAGCCTCGACTTGCCAGGCCGCAGCCAAACACGCCCGGGCAGGTCCAGACTCGCCTTTCCAAGGCTCGCCCTTGACACCCGGGCATGCCCGGTATAGCTTTTGCCGGGCAAACTTCCCGACATAAATGTGTATATATATTGCTGCCCGATAAACGGGCTTGTTAGAATACCTGAGCTGTTTTGTTTCAATAAAGCAACTCGGACGAATTCCGTCTTTGGTCGCGTCAATTCTTTCGACTCGCGTTGGAGCGCAGCTCCTTCAAAAGTACCATAAACTTTTTAATATTGAATTTAGGACGTGCGAGTATCAATACGAAATCACAAAACTACATACCGGTATAAATTATCGATAAGAGGTTGTTAAAATTTTCATTTTATCTTAAGTAGGGAAATTGAACATTTTTAACTACCGCTTACAGATAATATGTAGTTCTGTGATTTTCTCTTGATGCTCGCACGTTCTAAATTCAATATTAAAACGTTTATGGTACATTTTGCAAGTTTGGTGGCCATTTTGAAAATAATGGCCGCCATGTTTAATTTTTCCCGTTTTTTTTGTATACCGTACTAAGTCAAGGCTCGTGTAAGAGCTGACACGTAGAACATATACCAAAGGGGCCAGGAGACAAGAGGGAGAGAGAGGGAAGCACAACAGTAGGGAACAGGGACATCGGGAGATCTGTGGAAGGAAGAGGGCTGGGGCGGGGTACACGGGATAAAACAAGATGGACACTACAAGGAATTTCAGGAAAGAAAACGGAATTTGAAAGAGGTGGATTTGGCGTGCTTTAACGGGGGTAGAAAAGATCAAGGTTTTGGATGGGGGAAGATAAGAGATGGTGGTGAACAGCTGTTTTAAAGACCTGGAGGGTGGAGTGGGATTGAAGGGAGTGAGGGAGTTTGTTCCAGAGGCAGGAGAAAGGATGAATGAAAGAGTGAAGGTGAGCAGAGAGTCTTGATTTTGGCAGTTTAACCATAAGAGGGTTGCAGGCAGATCTTGTGCGTTCTGTAGGAATATTTGGGGGACAGAGCACAGAGAGAGCTGGGGGGGGCAAGGCCGGAGAGGAGTCGGTAGAAGACAGAAAGTCCACCAACCTGCCTGCGGTGAGTGAGTGAAACGCCCTCGGAGTTGACTACATCGCAGGAGATTCCAATGATTCTGAAAGCTTTGGTTTCAACAGCGTGAAGCCGAGCTCCGTGTGAGGCAGGAGCACCAGCCCAGAGGGGAGAACAGTATTCCATTGAGCTGCAAAAGAAAGCCTTGTATGTGGTGAGGAGCTCAGGTGTGCCAAGGAAGGACTTCGCATGACGGAGGATGCCCAGTCGGCGACGGGCTTTGGAGGCCAGATTGGAAATGTGGTTTTCCCAGGAAAGATCATGGCAGATAGTGAGACCCAAAAGTTTGAGTGACAGAACTTCTTGGAGAGGATTATTCAGAAAGTAGATGGGAGGGTTGTCCAGTCGGTCTTTTCGGAGAGACATCGTAAGAGTGTGAGATTTGTCAGGATTGGGCACAAAGACCAATGTTCATTGATTGGGCAGAAAGTCTTTCTCTCTCTTTCTCCCTCTCTGTGCTCTGTCCCCCAAATATTCCTACAGGTCGCACAAGATCTGCCTGCAACCCTCTTATGGTTAAACTGCCAAAATCAAGACTCTCTGCTCACCTTCACTCCTTCATTCCTCTTTTCTCCCGCCTCTGGAACAAACTCCCTCACTCTCTTCAATCCCACTCCACCCTCCAGGTCTTTAAAACAGCTGTTCACCACCATCTCTTATCCTCCCCCATCCAAAACCTTGATCTTTTCTACCCCCGCTAATTTCGGTCCCCTTGTGTTTTATACTTCTCCCACCCCCCCCCCCCCCCCCCCCCCTTTCCACGCCTCCTGCCCCCAAGCCCTCTCCCTCCCACACTTCTCCCTGCTCTCAAATGTTGTGGTTGTGTGCTTCCCCATCTTGTCTTCCGCTCCCTCTTTTTGTATATTTTGTTTGTCTGGTTGATTTGTTTGTGAAATAAATGTTAGCTCTTTCACGAGCCTCGATTCAGTATTCCAAAAAAAAAAAAAAAAATCTCATATGTGAAGGATTGTCCTTGAAGGTGTAAAGTTTTCATGTAAAGGAACCATTTACTGTTTATATTATAGATGTTGGCCCTGCTCCCAAATTTCCCCTCAACTCTGTCCTTCCCCCCTTCCCACCTTACTCCCCCACCCCCCCCCCCCGACCACCACTTTAAATACCTCAATTCACATTCCTCTAACCACCATTTCAGTCATTGTTACAGGTTTATTTTAAAGACATATAAAGTGGATGAAATATACCACAAGGTAACCTTTTCTCAATATTTATTGCTCCGTGAAGCCTGACATGACGTCACGTGGTCGATAAGAATCGATCTCCTCAAACAAAACAATAAAAACAAATAAACGTTACAACTAAGTTGATTCGTCAATATCTGTTACTTCGCACGACTACGACCACAACTCCTGCTCCGACTACTAATAATACAGTTACTACTACTACTACTACTACTGCAACTACACCTACTATTACTACACAAACAACTACAACTACAACTAGTACTGCTACACGTAGTTCTACTATTACTACAACTACACCGACTATTAATTATTACATATACAACTACAACTAGTACTACTACACCTACTACTACTATTACGATTACTACTACTACACCTACTTCAACACCTACTACTATTACTACTACTACATCTACTACTACAACAACTAATACAACTGCAACATCTACTACACCTACTACTACTACTACTACTACTATTACTACTACTACTACTACTGCTACTATTACACATAAACTACAACTACAACAACGACAACTTGTACTACTAAACACATTACTACGATTACTACTACTACGACTACTACTACAACAACTACTACACCTACGACGACTACTACTACTACTACTACTACTACTACTACTACTACTACTACTACTACTACTACTACTACAACAACTAATACAACTGCAACCACTACTACACCTACTACTACTAAAACTACTACCACTAAAACTACTACTATTACTACTACTGCAACATTCCAATTATTCCCACCTTCTTGTGGGGTCTGCTGGGAATGTTTTTGGCGCAAGTCTTTCACGAACCATCTGGCTAGGCTTGACGTAAGACTGAATTCGATTTGGGTAAGAATTTGTAATTGTTCAGGGTGCCGGCGATAACTCGCCTACTATTTGCGAGAGACACAATGGGATCTTTAACCTGCACCAATTTATGCTGGCAGACGAGACGCCCGGCTTAACATCCTTCCGAGGAAAAGCACATGTTGATGAATCACCTTACCTGCGAACACCAGGATGGCAGTTTATAGGTGGGCCTGGAACTGGATTCAAACCCAAGCGAGACAGCTCAGAGGTGAGTGTGCGTACCTCAAAGGTATCCTCGCTGCCAGCCCAAAAACCTGTGACGTCAGAACACCTCGGTAATATAAATAATGTTGTTTAAAAACACCTATCGGTCTATGAAGGGTTCCTCAGGTAAAAGCGCACATTGAAGGTGCATCTTCTGGCGAACCTGCTGTGATGACGTGCCCAGGTGCGAATTCCAGGTACTCGTACAATTCTTACTCATCGGATGAAGGAGAGGGAGGCTCACCTGTGTTAACTCCTCAAATTGTCAGACTCAACTATTTAACAGACTTAACCGCAACATTTTAAAAGGGGTTCCGCCAGTACTCATAAAATCCGACAACTCGCACCATATATGGGAATGTTTGGGTTTCAGATGCTTTACAAAACCTGACGATCTTATAAGGAGCCACGAATTCAATCAACAATCATGTAATTGATCGTTTTCGGGTGAGTAAGTACTCATCGATAGGTTCATTAACGGCTCATGAGCCAAAGGAGTCAATATATGTCGTCAGGAGGTTGTTGTGACGTCACGAGGGGATGGAAATCTGCGCACGTTCCAAACAACAGCTCTCCCCATTGTGAACGTTCCAAACAATAGCTCTCGCTGTTGTAACGTCACGAGGGGATGGAAATCTGAGCACGTTCCAAACAATAGCTCTCGCCATTGTGACGTCAGGAGGGCGTGGAAATATGTGCACGTTCCAAACAACAGCTCTCCCCATTGTGAACGTTCCAAACAATAGCTCTCGCTGTTGTAACGTCACGAGGGGATGGAAATCTGAGCACGTTCCAAACAATAGCTCTCGCCATTGTGACGTCAGGAGGGCGTGGAAATATGTGCACGTTCCAAACAATAGCTCTCGCCATTGTGACGTCAGGAGGGCGTGGAAATATGTGCAAGTTCCAAACAATAGCTCTCACTGTTGTAACGTCATGAGGGGATGGAAATCTGAGCACGTTCCAAACAATAGCTCTCCTTATTGTGACGTAACGAGGGCATGGAAATCTGTGCAGTTCCAAACAACAGATCTCGCAATTGTGACGTCACGTTGGCATGGAAATCTTTTGCACGTTCCAAACAATAGCTCTCGCTGTTGTAACGTCATGAGGGAATGGAAATCTGGGCACGTTCCAAACAATAGCTCTCGCCATTGTGACGTCAGGAGGGCGTGGAAATATGTGCACATTCCAAACAATAGCTCTCGCTGTTGTAACGTCACGAGGGGATGGAAATCTGACCACGTTCCAAACAATAGCTCTCGCCATTGTGACGTCACAACAGCTCTCGCCATTGTGACGTCACGTGGGCATTGAAATATTTGCATGTTCCAAACAATAGCTCTTGCTGTTGTAACGTCACGAGGGGATGGAAATCTTTGCACGTTCCAAACAATAGCTCTCGCCATTGTGGCGTCACGAGGGCATGGAAATCTGTGCACATTCCAAACAATAGCTCTCGCCGTTGTGACGTCACGAGGGGATGGAAATCTGTGCATGCTCCAAACAACAGCTCTCGCCATTGTGACGTCACAAGGGGATGGAAATCTGTGCACGTTCCAAACAATAGCTATCGCCATTGTGATGTCACGAGGGCATGGAAATCTTTGCACGTTCCAAACAACAGCTCGTGCCATTGTGATGTCACGAGGGGATGGAAATCTGTGCACGTTCCAAACAACAGCTCTCGCCATTGTGACCTCACGTGGGCATGGAAATCTGTGCACGTTGCAAACAATAGATCTCGCCATTGTGACGTCATGAGGGGATGGAAATCCGTGCACGTTCGAAACAACCACTCTCGCCGTTGTGACGTCACCAGGAATGGAAATCTGTGCACGTTCCAAACAACAGCTCTCGCCATTGTGATGTCACGAGGGATGGAAATCTTTGCACGTTCCAAACAACAGCTCTCGTCATTGTGACGTCACAAGAGCATGGAAATCTGTGCACATTCCAAACAATAGCTCTCGCCATTGTGATGTCATGAGGGCATGGAAATCTTTGCACGTTCCAAACAATAGCTATCGCCATTGTGACGTCACGTGGGAATGGAAACCTGTGCACGTTCCAAACAATAGCTCTCGCCATTGTGACGTCACGAGGGGATGGAAATCTGTGCACGTTCCATACAATAGCTATCACTATTGTGACGTCACGTGGGCATGGAAACCTGTGCACGTTCCAAACAATAGCTCTCGCCATTGTGACATCACGAGGGCATGGAAATCTGTGCATGTTCCAAACAATAGCTCTCGTTGTTGTAACGTCATGAGGTGATGGAAATCTGTGCACGTTCCAAACAACAGCTCTCGCCATTGTGACGTCATGAGGGGATGGAAATCTGTGCATGTTCCAAACAATAGCTATCGCCATTGTGACGTCACGAGAGCATGGAAATCTTTGCACGTTCCAAACAACAGCTCTCAGCATAGTGACGTCACGAGGGGATGGAAATCTGTGCACGTTCCAAACAATAGCTCTCGCCATTGTGACGTCAGACAGCTGCTCTGAGCGACTTCAAAAGCCAAGCGAAACTCAAAGCAACTTGAGAGCTTCATTTGAGCTGTCAAATCTGTTTTTGTATGTCTGGTCGAGGCTCATAGAAGAAGCTGACCGTTCCGAATATACACACCAGATGGTACTTCGCAAGTTCACTCCGAGACTCAAGGGCCGATTGATCAAGGGGAGAGTTCGGGGCATTTGTGTGCAGACTTGGCTCTTATTCACACGTCCTCATCGACAGAACCACGTGGTTGTGAGGAGGGCCTACGAGCGACCATACCGGTCCACACCGGTACTTGTCTGGAAACCTGGGGGGAATGACGCGCTCTTCCAATTGATCAATTCAATCGCATCAAAGTATACGAAATGTGTATAGTATGACGTCACAATGGCTGTCCAATCGGCCTTCCTTGTCTTACACTGTCGGTCACGTGGTGATATAACGTGGTTGCCAACTTGACATGACGCATCACGTGGTTCGGAGGAAGTTCGCGAATCAATAAAACTGAGGAACAAGACAAATGTTTGTGGAAGAAGTTATTTTAGATTCGTCATAAAAACTTCAATGAAAAGGAGATCGTCACATGCAGAAACGTGGTGTACATTGTGGGAGATGTGGCAGGATGGAAGACTCAGGGACGTGGCAGGATGGAAGACCCTGGGACGTGGCAGGATGGAAGAACCAGGGACGTGGCAGGATGGGCGACCAAGGCACATGGCAGGATGGACAACCCAAAGACATGGCAGGATGGATGATCCAGGGACATAGCAGGATGGCCGATCTTCCCACGGGAAGAGACCTGCTCTCTCATCCAACATCTCCTGTCGAGCACGTGTGGCTGTGTTTGGGTGAACCAGCCATTTCTGCACCCCCAACAATGCGACACGGGAGAAAACATTTACCAAGGAAGCAGTTTGGCTCCAAATCCTGGGGATTCGAGGCTTCCTTCATGTCCACAACCACATAACCTCCACTCACTGGGGCCACAAAGAGATCTGATAAATGGCCGAGGATTCTCTCTTCGACAGGGAGTGCTGGAGCAGAAATCGTATCCCTTCGGATGGATTAACCTCCTTATCCCGATTACATCTTGAAAGATCGAGGGCTCAACATCAAAGGCATTTGTAGACGTCAGATGGGACTTGAAATGACAAAATACCGATGAGAAGGTCTTTTGTAGAGCAACCCCATAATTTATGTGGGATCATCAGCAAAGGAAGGACAAGAGGATGACTCGGAGCCTGAATATGCAAGAGAACAGGTTTGGTGGACACGTGGAGCCAGTGATGCCCATGACCTCAAGATCCGAGGTGACATCTGCTGATGATGTCCTATGGTGGTCACACATCAATAACGAAGTAGTCTTTGTTTGAACCCAACTCTTCATGGTAAATGGTCCAAGGACTCAGTCCTAGTAAATGGTCCATCAACTCAATTCTAGTAAATGGTCTATGGACTCAAACATAGTAAATGGTCCATGGATCAATCCGAGTAAATGCTCCATGGACCAAATCCTAGTAAATGGTCCATGCCCACAATCTTAGTAAATGGTACCTGGACACAATCCTGGTAAATGGTCCATGGATTCAATCCTCGAAGATGGTCTGTGCACTCAATCATGGTAAATGGTCTATGGACTCAATCCTAGTAAATGGTACATGGACAAAATCCTAGTAAATGGTCCATGGATCAATCCGAGTAAATGCTCCATGGACCAAATCCTAGTAAATGGTCCATGCCCACAATCTTAGTAAATGGTACCTGGACACAATCCTGGTAAATGGTCCATGGATTCAATCCTCGAAGATGGTCTGTGCACTCAATCCTATTAAATGGTCTACACACTCAATGCTAGTAAATGGTCTATGGACTCAATCCTAGTAAATGGTACCTGGACTCAATCCTGGTAAATGGTCTATGCATTCAATGCTAGTAAATGGTCCATTGACTCAATTGTCTCTTTGCATGGTGAATCGTCTCTTTTATCAAACAACAGATGATGATGTTTCCATGGTGAATTGTCTCTTTTTTTGAAGAATAGATGATGATGTATCCATGTTCAGTCGTCCGGTTTAACAAAATAGATGACAATGTATCCATGGTGAATTGACTTTTTTATTAAACAAGAGATGACAATGTGTTCATGGTGAATTACCTGTTTTAACAAACAATATATGACGATGTATTCATGGTGATTTGTCTCTTTTATCAAACAATATATGATGATGAATCCATGGCGAATTGTGTCTTTTATCAAACAATAGATGATGATGAATCCATGGTGAATTGTGTCTTTTATCAAACAATAGATGATGATGAATCCATGGTGAATTGTGCCTTTTATCAAACAATAGATGACGATGTATCCATGGTGAATTGTCTCTTTTATCAAACAATATATGATGATGAATCCATGGTGAATTGTGTCTTTTATCAAACAATAGATGATGATGAATCCATGGTGAATTGTGTCTTTTATCAAACAATAGATGACGATGTATCCATGGTGAATTGTCTCTTTTATCAAACAATATATGATGATGAATCCATGGTGAATTGTGTCTTTTATCAAACAATAGATGACGATGTATCCATGGTGAATTGTGTCTTTTATCAAACAATAGATGACGATGTATCCATGGTGAATTGTGTCTTTTATCAAACAATAGATGACGATGTATCCATGGTGAATTGTCTCTTTTTTTGAAGAATAGATGATGATGTATCCATGGTGAATTGTCTCTTTTTTTGAAGAATAGATGATGATGTATCCATGTTCAGTCGTCTGGTTTAACAAACAATAGATGACAATGTATCCATGGTGAATTGACTCTTTTATTAAACAAGAGATGACAATGTATTCATGGTGATTTGTCTCTTTTATCAAACAATATATGATGATGAATCCATGGTGAATTACCTGTTTTAACAAACAATAGATGACAATGCATTCATGGTGATTTGTCTCTTTTATCAAACAATATATGATGATGAATCCATGGTGAATTGTGTCTTTTATCAAACAATAGATGACGATGTATCCATGGTGAATTGTCTCTTTTTTTGAAGAATAGATGATGATGTATCCATGTTCAGTCGTCCGGTTTAACAAACAATAGATGACAATGTATCCATGGTGAATTGACTCTTTTATTAAACAAGAGATGACAATGTATTCATGGTGATTTGTCTCTTTTATCAAACAATATATGATGATGAATCCATGGTGAATTGTGTCTTTTATCAAACAATAGATGATGATGAATCCATGGTGAATTGTGTCTTTTATCAAACAATAGATGATGATGAATCCATGGTGAATTGTGTCTTTTATCAAACAATAGATGATGATGAATCCATGGTGAATTGTCTCTTTTATGAAACCATAGATGATGATGTATCCATTGTGAATTGTCTCTTTTATCAAACAATAGATGATGATGAATCCATGGTGAATTGTCTTTTTTATCAAACAATAGATGATGATGAATCCATGGTGAATTGTCTCTTTTATCAAACAATATATGACGATGTATCCATGGTGAATTGTCTCTTTTATCAAACAATATATGATGATGAATCCATGGTGAATTGTCTCTTTTATCAAACAATATATGATGATGAATCCATGGTGAATTGTGTCTTTTATCAAACAATAGATGATGATGAATCCATGGTGAATTGTGTCTTTTATCAAACAATAGATGACGATGTATCCATGGTGAATTGTCTCTTTTTTTGAAGAATAGATGATGATGTATCCATGTTCAGTCGTCCGGTTTAACAAACAATAGATGACAATGTATTCATGGTGATTTGTCTCTTTTATCAAACAATATATGATGATGAATCCATGGTGAATTGTGTCTTTTATCAAACAATAGATGATGATGAATCCGTGGTGAATTGTGTCTTTTATCAAACAATAGATGATGATGAATCCGTGGTGAATTGTGTCTTTTATCAAACAATAGATGATGATGAATCCATGGTGAATTGTGTCTTTTATCAAACAATAGATGATGATGAATCCATGGTGAATTGTGTTCTTTTATCAAACAATAGATGATGATGTATCTATGTTCAGTCGTCCGGTTTAACAAACAATAGATGACAATGTATTCATGGTGAATTGTGTCTTTTATCAAACAATAGATGATGATGAATCCATGGTGAATTGTGTCTTTTATCAAACAATAGATGACGATGTATCCATGGTGAATTGTCTCTTTTATCAAACAATAGATGATGATGAATCCATGGTGAATTGTCTCTTTTATCAAACAATATATGATGATGAATCTATGGTGAATTGTGTCTTTTATCAAACAATATATGATGATGAATCCATGGTGAATTGTGTCTTTTATCAAACAATAGATGATGATGCATCCATGGTGAATTGTGTTCTATTATCAAACAATAGATGATGATGAATCCATGGTGAATTGTGTCTTTTATCAAACAATAGATGATGATGAATCCATGGTGAATTGTGTCTTTTATCAAACAATAGATGACGATGTATCCATGGTGAATTATGTCTTTTATCAAACAATAGATGATGATGCATCCATGGTGAATTGTCTCTTTTATGAAACCATAGATGATGATGTATCCATGGTGAATTGTCTTTTTTATCAAACAATAGATGATGATGCATCCATTGTGAATTGTCTCTTTTATCAAACAATAGATGATGATGAATCCATGGTGAATTGTCTTTTTTATCAAACAATAGATGATGATGAATCCATGGTGAATTGTCTCTTTTATCAAACAATATATGACGATGTATCCATGGTGAATTGTCTCTTTTATCAAACAATATATGATGATGAATCCATGGTGAATTGTGTCCTTTATCAAACAATAGATGATGATGAATCCATGGTGAATTGTGTCTTTTATCAAACAATAGATGACGATGTATCCATGGTGAATTGTCTCTTTTATCAAACAATATATGATGATGAATCCATGGTGAATTGTCTCTTTTATCAAACAATAGATGATGATGAATCCATGGTGAATTGTGTCTTTTATCAAACAATAGATGATGATGCATCCATGGTGAATTTTGTCTTTTATCAAACAATAGATGACGATGTATCCATGGTGAATTGTCTCTTTTTTTGAAGAATAGATGATGATGCATCCATGGTGAATTGTGTCTTTTATCAAACAATAGATGATGATGCATCCATGGTGAATTGATCTTTTATCAAACAATAGATGATGATGCATCCATGGTGAATTGATCTTTTATCAAACAATAGATGATGATGCATCCATGGTGAATTGTCTCTTTTATCAAACAATATATGATGATGAATCCATGGTGAATTGTGTCTTTTATCAAACAATAGATGATGATGCATCCATGGTGAATTGATCTTTTATCAAACAATAGATGATGATGCATCCATGGTGAATTGATCTTTTATCAAACAATAGATGATGATGAATCCATGGTGAATTGTCTCTTTTATCAAACAATATATGATGATGAATCCATGGTGAATTGTGTCTTTTATCAAACAATAGATGATGATGCATCCATGGTGAATTGTCTTTTATCAAACAATAGATGATGATGAATCCATGGTGAATTATGTCTTTTATCAAACAATAGATGATGATGAATCCATGGTGAATTGTCTTTTTTTATCAAACAATAGATGATGATGCATCCATGGTGCTTTGATCTTTTATCAAACAATAGATGATGATGCATCCATGGTGAATTGATCTTTTATCAAACAATAGATGATGATGCATCCATGGTGAATTGATCTTTTATCAAACAATAGATGATGATGTATCTATGGTGAATTGATCTTTTATCAAACAATAGATGATGATGTATCTATGGTGAATTGATCTTTTATCAAACAATAGATGATGATGCATCCATGGTGAATTGATCTTTTATCAAACAATAGATGATGATGCATCCATGGCGAATTGATATTTTATCAAACAATAGATGATGATGCATCCATGGTGAATTGATCTTTTATTAAACAATAGATGATGATGCATCCATGGTGAATTGTTTCCTTTATCAAACAATAGATGACGATGTATCCATGGTGAATTGTCTCTTTTATCAAACAATATATGATGATGAATCCATGGTGAATTGTGTCTTTTATCAAACAATATATGATGATGAATCCATGGTGAATTGTGTCTTTTATCAAACAATAGATGATGATGCATCCATGGTGAATTGATCTTTTATCAAACAATAGATGATGATGCATCCATGGTGAATTGTGTCTTTTATCAAACAATAGATGATGATGAATCCATGGTGAATTGTCTTTTTTTATCAAACAATAGATGATGATGCATCCATGGTGCTTTGATCTTTTATCAAACAATAGATGATGATGCATCCATGGTGAATTGATCTTTTATCAAACAATATATGATGATGAATTGATCTTTTATCAAACAATAGATGATGATGAATCCATGGTGAATTGATCTTTTATCAAACAATAGATGATGATGCATCCATGGCGAATTGATCTTTTATCAAACAATAGATGATGATGAATCCATGGTGAATTGATCTTTTATCAAACAATAGATGATGATGAATCCATGGTGAATTGATCTTTTATCAAACAATAGATGATGATGCATCCATGGTGAATTGATCTTTTATCAAACAATAGATGATGATGCATCCATGGTGAATTGATCTTTTATCAAACAATATATGATGATGAATCCATGGTGAATTGATCTTTTATCAAACAATATATGATGATGAATCCATGGTGAATTGATCTTTTATCAAACAATAGATGATGATGCATCCATGGTGAATTGATCTTTTATCAAACAATAGATGATGATGCATCCATGGTGAATTGATCTTTTATCAAACAATAGATGATGATGCATCCATGGCGAATTGATCTTTTATCAAACAATAGATGATGATGCATCCATGGTGAATTTATCTTTTACTAGGGCATGCCCGTACTATATATAAGCTAGGACGTGCCCGTACGTGGGTGCCCGTTCCTTGCCAAAAAAAAAAAAAAAAAAAAATTTGTGTAGGGGTGTGTGTGTGTAAACATCCTAGGGCGTGCCCGTACGTGGGTGCAAAAAAACATGCGTGCAAACAACAACAACAAAAAAAAACTTTGAAACCACGTGGCAGTAACGACCACAGAACCCCCCCCCCTCTATTTACATGAATGGTTTGGTCCATTCGCAACGACCACAGAACCCCCCCCTCTATTTACATGCAATGGTTTGGTCCATTCGCAACGCCAAAGCGAACGGCGAACGGCTAAATCGCCATAGCTCGGTAAGTACTTGTCTGATTAATTTCAAACCTTGAAAAGGCACATCCTCGGGTCCCCAGCAATATACCTGGCAAGTTTCAAGTATATCGGACCCGTGGTTGTCGAGAAACAGCGGTCACAGACAAACGTACAAACATACAAACGTACAAACAAACACACAGAGATTACTGGAATTATAGATAGACTAGGGCATGCCCGTACTATATCTATATCTAAAATTATATCCCCCCCCCCCCCCTCTATTTACATGAAATGGTTTGGTCCAAAGCGAACGGCTTGCGAGTGGTGACAATCCCCCCCCTCTATTTACATGCAATGGTTTGGTCCAAAGCGAACGGCTTCCGGAGTTTGGTAAAGAAATCGCCATCGCGTGCACAAACGCGCAGGAAAGCGAATGAATCGCAAATTCGTTTTTATTAGTTGTAAAACATAGTTTAACGCCAACATAGTTTGCAAACGTGAAATAAATGAATACGCTCTCAAATGTGCCATCCGAGGCAGAGTGTGCCCGCCACGTTCGGCACACGCGATCGTTCGCTGCTCTCTGATTGGTTGAATCGTTTTTTGGACATAGCTCGGTAAGTAATTGTCCGATTAATATGAAACCTTGAAAAGGCACATCCTCGGGTCCCCAGCAATATACCTGGCAAGTTAAAAGTATATCGGACCCGTGGTTGTCGAGAAACAGCGGTCACAGACAAACAAACGTACAGACAGACAGACAGACAGAGATTACTGGAATTATAGATAGACTAGGGCATTGCCCGTACTATATCTATATCTAAAATTATATCCCCCCCCTCTATTTACATGAAATGGTTTGGTCCAAAGCGAACGGCTTGCGAGTACGGTGACAATCGCCCCCCTCTATTTACATGCAATGGTTTGGTCCAAAGCGAACGGCTTCCGGAGTTTGGTAAAGAAATCGCCATCGCGTGCACAAACGCGCAGGAAAGCGAATGAATCGCAAATTCGGTTTTATTAGTTTTAAAACATAGTTTAACGCCAACATAGTTTGCAAACGTGAAATAAATGAATACGCTCTCAAATGTGCCATCCGAGGCAGAGTGTGTCCTCCACGTTCGGCACACGCGATCGTTCGCTGCTCTCTGATTGGTTGAATCGTTTTTTGGACATAGCTCGGTAAGTAATTGTCCGATTAATATGAAACCTTGAAAAGGCACATCCTCGGGTCCCCAGCAATATACCTGGCAAGTTAAAAGTATATCGGACCCGTGGTTGTCGAGAAACAGCGGTCACAGACAAACAGACGTACAAACGTACAGACGTACAAACAGAGATTACTGGAATTATAGATAGATTAAACAATAGATGATGATGCATCCATGGTGAATTGTCTCTTTTATCAAAAAAAGATGACGGCATATCCATGGTGAATGGATGTATCCATGGCACCACGTGAACAAAAACTTGACGTACCGTAACACATTTCGATTATCTGGGTAACATCAAATTTGAACCGCTGAACAGAACAAGCTCAAACGCCGCCCTTTGCCAAGGTGCCAAGGACTGGAGAATGCAACTGTAATCAGGAGTACGTCGAGGTGTGCGTCGAGGTGTGCGCATGGCTTGTGTTACGGCACATTGTTTGTCTTTCTTGTTGAATGACATTGCTGGGTTTTTATAAATGGCACATCATGATATACATGATACTGAGCGCAGATTTCCACAATAACAAGCGGGATTAGGCGTCATGTCGACAGTTTCAAGAATAATAACATTCACAAACAATTACTCTCAATGCTCATGGTAGTGAGAGACCTCGGATTGGAACTCGCAAGCCGCCATCTTTGTTTGAAGAAGACAGCAAGCCATGACGTCACTGTTGGCGTTGCTGTTCTCACTGCACAGTCACAATGCTGCGTCACATGCTGTGTCACAATGCTGCGTCACATGCTGTGTCACAATGCTGTGTCACATTGTGCAGTCACAATGTTCAGCACAACCAAACCATCCCACACAACCAAACCATCCAGCACAACCAAACTATCCCGCATCACCAAACCATCCAGCACAACCAAACCACCAGCACAACCAAACCACCCAGCACAACCAAACTATCCTGCATCACCAAACCATCCAGCACAACCAAACCACCCAGCACAACCAAACCATCCAGCACAACCAAACCACCCAGCACAACCAAACCATCCAGCACAACCAAACCATCCAGCACAACCAAACCAAACACCACAACCAAAGTATCCAACACAACCAAACCATCCAGCACAACCAAACCACCCAGCACAACCAAACCATCCAGCACAACCAAACTATCCTGCATTACCAAACTATCCTGCATTACCAAACCATCCAGCACAACCAAACCACCAAGCACAACCAAACCATCCAGCACAACCAAACCACCCAGCACAACCAAACCATCCAGCACAACCAAACCATCCCACACAACCAAACCAAACCACCCAGCACAACCAAACCATCCAGCACAACCAAACCATCCAGCACAACCAAACCATCCAGCACAACCAAACCATCCCACACAACTAAACCATCCAGCACAACCAAACCATCCCACACAACCAAACCATCCAGCACAACCAAACTATCCCGCATCACCAAACCATCCAGCACAACCAAACCACCAGCACAACCAAACCACCCAGCACAACCAAACTATCCTGCATCACCAAACCATCCAGCACAACCAAACCACCCAGCACAACCAAACCATCCAGCACAACCAAACCACCCAGCACAACCAAACCATCCAGCACAACCAAACCATCCAGCACAACCAAACCAAACACCACAACCAAAGTATCCAACACAACCAAACCATCCAGCACAACCAAACCACCCAGCACAACCAAACCATCCAGCACAACCAAACCAAACACCACAACCAAAGTATCCAACACAACCAAACCATCCAGCACAACCAAACCACCCAGCACAACCAAACCATCCAGCACAACCAAACCAAACACCACAACCAAAGTATCCAACACAACCAAACCATCCAGCACAACCAAACCACCCAGCACAACCAAACCATCCAGCACAACCAAACCACCCAGCACAACCAAACCACCCAGCACAACCAAACCATCCAGCACAACCAAACCATCCAGCACAACCAAACCATCCAGCACAACCAAACCATCCCACACAACCAAACCATCCAGCACAACCAAACTATCCCGCATCACCAAACCATCCAGCACAACCAAACCACCAGCACAACCAAACCACCCAGCACAACCTAACCATCCAGCACAACCAAACTATCCTGCATCACCAAACCACCCAGCACAACCAAACCATCCAGCACAACCAAACCACCAGCACAACCAAACCACCCAGCACAACCAAACCATCCAGCACAACCAAACCACCAGCACAACCAAACCACCCAGCACAACCTAACCATCCAGCACAACCAAACTATCCTGCATCACCAAACCACCCAGCACAACCAAACCATCCAGCACAACCAAACCACCAGCACAACCAAACCACCCAGCACAACCAAACCATCCAGCACAACCAAACCATCCAGCACAACCAAACTATCCTGCATCACCAAACCACCCAGCACAACCAAACCATCCAGCACAACCAAACCACCAGCACAACCAAACCACCCAGCACAACCAAACCATCCAGCACAACCAAACTATCCTGCATCACCAAACCATCCAGCACAACCAA
This sequence comes from Myxine glutinosa, assembly GCF_964187855.1. Classification (NCBI taxonomy): domain Eukaryota; kingdom Metazoa; phylum Chordata; class Myxini; order Myxiniformes; family Myxinidae; genus Myxine; species Myxine glutinosa. The sequence goes on along the minus strand of NC_136261.1, from coordinate 407,956,172 downwards.
ACCACCAAGCACAACCAAACCACCCAGCACAACCAAACCATCCCGCATCACCAAACCATCCAGCATCACCAAACCATCCAGCATCACCAAACCATCCAGCATCACCAAACCATCCAGCATCACCAAACCACCCAGCACAACCAAACCATCCAGCATCACCAAACCACCCAGCACAACCAAACCATCCAGCATCACCAAACCATCCAGCACAACCAAACCACCCAGCACAACCAAACCACCCAGCACAACCAAACCACCCAGCACAACCAAACCACCCAGCACAACCAAACCATCCAGCACAACCAAACCATCCCACACAACCAAACCATCCCACACAACCAAACCATCCAGCATCACCAAACCATCCAGCATCACCAAACCATCCAGCATCACCAAACCACCCAGCACAACCAAACCACCCAGCACAACCAAACCATCCAGCACAACCAAACCATCCCACACAACCAAACCATCCCACACAACCAAACCATCCCACACAACCAAACCACCCAGCACAACCAAACCATCCAGCACAACCAAACCATCCCACACAACCAAACCATCCCACACAACCAAACCACCCAGCACAACCAAACCATCCCACACAACCAAACCATCCAGCACAACCAAAGCATCCCACACAACCAAACCATCCAGCACAACCAAACCATCCCACACAACCAAACCATCCCACACAACCAAACCATCCCACACAACCAAACCATCCAGCACAACCAAACCATCCCACACAACCAAACCATCCCACACAACCAAACCATCCAGCACAACCAAACCATCCCACACAACCAAACCATCCAACACAACCAAACCACCCAGCACAACCAAACCATCCAGCACAACCAAACCATCCAGCACAACCAAACCATCCAGCACAACCAAACCATCCCACACAACCAAACCATCCAGCACAACCAAACCACCCAGCACAACCAAACCACCCAGCACAACCAAACCACCCAGCACAACCAAACCATCCCGCACAACCAAACCACCCAGCACAACCAAACCATCCCGCACAACCAAACCACCCAGCACAAACAAACCATCCCGCACAACCAAACCATCCCACACAACCAAACCATCCCACACAACCAAACCATCCAGCACAACCAAACCATCCAGCACAACCAAACCATCCAGCACAAACAAACCATCCCGCACAACCAAACCACCCAGCACAACCAAACCATCCCACACAACCAAACCACCCAGCACAACCAAACCATCCAGCACAAACAAACCAAACACCACCATCAAACCATTCAGCACAACCAAACCATCCAGCACAACCAAACCACCCAGCACAACCAAACCATCCCACACAACCAAACCATCCAGCACAACCAAACCACCCAGCACAACCAAACCATCCAGCACAACCAAACCACCCAGCACAACCAAACCATCCAGCACAACCAAACCATCCTGCACAACCAAACCACCCAGCACAACCAAACCACCCAGCACAACCAAACCATCCCACACAACCAAACCACCCAGCACAACCAAACCAAACACCACCATCAAACCATTCAGCACAACCAAACGACCCAGCACAACCAAACCACCCAGCACAACCAAACCATCCAACACAACCAAACCATCCAACACAACCAAACCATCCAACACAACCAAACCATCCAGCACAACCAAACCATCCAGCACAACCAAACCATCCAGCACAACCAAACCATCCTGCACAACCAAACCACCAAGCACAACCAAACCAAACACCACCATCAAACCATTCAGTACAACCAAACGACCCAGCACAACCAAACCAACCAGCACAACCAAACCATCCCGCACAACCAAACCACCCAGCACAACAAAACCACCCAGCACAACCAAACCATCCAGCATGACCAAACCAAACACCACAACCAAAGTATCCAGCACAACCAAACCATCCAGCACAAACAAACCATCCAGCACAACCAAACCATCCAGCACAACCAAACTATCCCGCATCACCAAACCATCCAGCACAACCAAACCACCAAGCACAACCAAACCACCCAGCACAACCAAACCACCAGCACAACCAAACCATCCAGCACAACCAAACCATCCAGCACAACCAAACTATCCTGCATCACCAAACCATCCAGCACAACCAAACCACCAAGCACAACCTAACCACCCAGCACAACCAAACCACCAGCACAACCAAACCATCCCGCATCACCAAACCATACAGCACAAGGAAACCATCCCGCATCACCAAACCACCCAGCACAACCAAACCACCAGCACATCCAAACCATCCAGCACAACCAAACCATCCAGCACAACCAAACTATCCTGCATCACCAAACCATCCAGCACAACCAAACCACCAAGCACAACCTAACCACCCAGCTCAACCAAACCACCAGCACAAGGAAACCATCCCGCATCACCAAACCATCCCGCATCACCAAACCATCCAGCATCACCAAACCATCCAGCATCACCAAACCATCCAGCATCACCAAACCATCCAGCATCACCAAACCATCCAGCATCACCAAACCATCCCGCATCACCAAACCATCCCGCATCACCAAACCATCCAGCATATCCAAACCATCCCACACAACCAAACCCTCCAGCATATCCAAGCCATCCAGCATATCCAAACCATCCAGCATATCCAAACCATCCCACACAACCAAACCATCCCGCATCGCCAAACCAACCAGCACAACCAAACCATCCAGCACAACCAAACCATCTGGTACAGCCAAACCATTCAGCACAATCAAACTATCCAGCACAACCAAACCATCCCGCATAACCAAACAATCCAGCACAACCAAAGCATCTGGTACAACCAAAACATCTGGTACAACCAGACCGCCCAGCATAGCCAAACCACCCCCTCACAAACCTTACCAAGAGGCTGATTCGGTAACATCGATGCTCTGCCAAGAGTGTCGTACATTGATCTGATAGTCAAGGATTCACTGATCTGATAGTGAATGATAAAATAAACAAGGTTGTGCTTACATTTGCTACAGTGAAGCCATCTTTTTATCAGGTACTGGCAACGGTACCCGCCCTATGGGTGGGGCTTCAATTGGGAGGCCCAAATGAAAAGGCAAAATATCAGACATTGAGGGCTTTTTTTTATTTTAAACGATTTATATAAACATCCGTTAAATCATATCACACGCAAATAATCAAAATCTAAACAGTACATGGCGTCCATTTTGAAAAAAGAATGAATTCTGCAAAACGGAAGCGGCCGCTACACGTCTTTCTCAGTCGCACGTTTATGTGTGAAGAGTGTGCGCCGAATCTGTAACACGGAAGCGGCCGCTACACCTGTTTCTCAGTCGCTTTGCACACGCTGCCGTGTTACTTCGGAGCCGCACGTTTATACAGGAAGAGTTCGTCAGGAGTCGATCTACTCTCTCCTGGTACGTAGAATAAACAGTATTTGTAGAATTTCAACAAAAGTCACATCACTGTTCATATCGGTAAATATTATTCCATTGTGGCGGACACGAAAGCACTGACGTGGTGACATCACCCCGCACACCAAGTGGGGGTGGGCCACGCCCGGGAGAAAGGCGTGGCCTCACGATATACATGGGGCGCGCAGCCCTGAGCAGCTCAGTGTTACAGTGAGCTCTTGAATAAAGACTCTTACAAATTACCGCGTTGTCCACTTCCTCCTTGCTTACGAGCAGCGCGCGTAACACCGCGCTTTACCATTGTGTTTGGAAAAACTGGAAAATTGGAACACTTGGAGAAATTTGAAAATTGGGAAATATTTGAAATTTGGGAAAAATTGGAAAAACATTATAGTGTAGTGGTTACCTTGTTCACATGTCGCAGTTACCTTATTCACTTGTCGCGGTTAACTTATCCGCATGTGACGGTTACCATTACGATGGATTTGGACTAACCCACGCACACGGGCTTTTGGTTGTGTCGTCGTGACGCACGCGCGGCTGTTGGAGCCACGCCCTCCGAAGAGGGTTCTTGGTTTTATATAAGCCGTTACGACTTCCGTTCGTGAGCAGTTGCTGGAGATTTCTGTACAATTAACAACCTTTTGTACCCAACGAAATGGCCTCTTCTTATCGTCTTCGGCAACCGCTAAACTGGTGACCCCGTTGCCCCCGAACGTATTCGGGGGCCAAATGAACACGGCAGGATTGCGACCGCAGTTTCTTCCACAAGACCTAAACTCGAACTGCCGGAGTTTCAGCAACGACGAGCGGCCATGTGGTTCGCGCATCGTGCTCGGTTCCTCCTCTATGACTGGAGGGGCGAACCAGCTCTGGGACCCTCCGAAGGAACGCCGTTATGGGGCGTTGGCGGCACGGCTACTTCGTCGCCTTCGCGCACACAGGCCGAGTACTGCTACTTCGTCGCCTCCGTGCACACAGGCCGAGTACTGCTGCTCGCCACTCCTACTACTGCTCCTACGGCGGAGCCCGAGGCTGATGCTCCTGCAACTACAGCTGCTACCGCTGCTCATCTCTTGCGCATGCACGGCTGCTTCGTTACCTTCGCGCGCACTGCTGCTCGCCACTCCCGCCATTCCTACTGCTGCAACTACAACGGCTACCGCTGCTCAGCACCCGCGGCCCGGCTCTGTTCCACCCGCGGCCCGGCTCTGTTCCACCCGCGGCCCGGCTCTGTTCCACCCATGGCCCGGCTCTGTTCCACCCGCGGCCCGGCTCTGTTCCACCCGCGGCCCAGCTCTGTTCCACCCGCGAACTACGTACACGCCCGTGGCGTGCTTTCTGGGGGGGCGCATGTCGTGGTTACCTTGTTCACATGTCGCAGTTACCTTATTCACTTGTCGCGGTTAACTTATCCGCATGTGACGGTTACCATTACGATGGATTTGGACTAACCCACGCACACGGGCTTTTGGTTGTGTCGTCGTGACGCACGCGCGGCTGTTGGAGCCACGCCCTCCGAAGAGGGTTCTTGGTTTTATATAAGCCGTTACGACTTCCGTTCGTGAGCAGTTGCTGGAGATTTCTGTACAATTAACAACCTTTTGTACCCAACGAAATGGCCTCTTCTTATCGTCTTTGGCAACCGCTAAAATAGCCTATTTTACTCCCAGGGGCCCAGGAATACCCACCAAAATATCGTTGCGATCGGTTGAGCCGTTTTTGCGGTTCCTTCGAACGGACGGACGGACATTTGGTGAATTATAGTAAGATGCAAATATGGAGGTACTTTTCTTGCACACTCCCCCATGGCCCTCAGCTCCTCTCTCATCTTTCTTATTGGTTCACGAGTTATCAAGTGACCACTATGTTCGTCATGTGTGTGCGTCTGTCTGTGCGTCTGTCTGTCTGTCTGCCTGTCCGCAGCATAACTACCCGATGATATCATCCGATCTTGATGAAACTTGGGTGGGAGGTTGATATCATGATCTGGTTGTGTCCTGCCGAGAGTGGGCGTATTGCGCCCATTGTAGGCGGAGTGACGCCCGAAAAAGATGTCTTTTTAGGGGGTAATCAAGTTCAAGCTACATCTTCTCCGAGGGGTTTGGTGGAATCTGACAGGGGTTTCGGTATTTGGTTAGGCCAATGTCATGTGTCTAGCCCCACGCAGCTCGATTTTTCATTTTCGCCCCAAGGTCAAGGTCACAAGGTCACGAAATTTAGAAAAGTCGATTTTTAATGGTTTTATTACATTGTTCGCTTCCTGATAGGGTGACATGTCGTTCATGATCTTATATTATCACGTACATAATGAAATACAAGTTTTCCAACAAATTTCAGAATCCTCAACCTTTGACCTTTGAAGGTCACAAAGGTCAAAGTTTCAAAGTTGTCGGAATCGAACCGAATTTTCGGTATTGTGTAGCTAACTAACCTCATAACAGATAATACATTCCTATTTATATATTTTCAATGTCGGTTTTGACCTTTGTCATTGAATACTGCTCGCTCGTGAACCATCGTCGTCTCCTGACTTGTCACCTCCTAAATCTCCTCCTCACCACTCTTATTTCCTCCTAAACCTCCTCTCTCATCACTCTTATCGCCTCCTAAACCTCCTCCTCACCACTCATCTCCTACGAAACCTCCTCCTCACCACTCTTATCTACTCCAAAACCTTCTCCTCAGCACTGTCATCTCCTCCTAAACCTCCTCGTCACCACTCTTATCTCCTCCTAAACCTTCTCCTCACCACAATTATCTCCTCTTAAACCTCCTCTCTCACCACTCTTATCTCCTCCTAAACCTCTTCCTCACCACAATTACCTCCTAAACCTCCTCTCTCACCACTCTTATCTCCTCCTAAACCTCCTCCTCACCACTCGTATCTCCTAAACCACCTCTCTCACCACTCTTATCTCCTCCTAAACCTCCTCCTCACCACTCTTATCTCCTAAACCACCTCTCTCACCACACGTATCTCCTCCTAAACCTCCTCCTCACCACTCTTATCTCCTCCTAAACCTTCTCCTCACCACAATTATCTCCTCTTAAACCTCCTCTCTCACCACTCTTATCTCCTCCTAAACCTCTTCCTCACCACAATTACCTCCTAAACCACCTCTCTCACCACACGTATGTCCTCCCAAACCTCCTCCTCACCACAATTATCTCCTACACCTCCACTCTCACCAGTCTTATCTCCTCCTAAACCCCCTCCACACCACACTCTACACCCCATTCTCTCGCATTGATCATCCAACATTCTTTACCTTTTATCATTTGGAATGTTGAACACTCCAGTGCATACGTATTAAATAGACGACTTCCCAATACACATTAACCTTAGAGAGGCCATCCCTGTGCATGTTGAGGATTTATTAGCCTTGTTCAATTCTAATCCACACTCATCATACCAAATAAGGGAATATGATGGAACAAAATCTAATTATAATAGAGCAAACGTATGTGGTTATGTTTGTTACTTGCAAAATCGAAGATTTTTCATGTATATTGGTCGGTTGCGTTTGTGGTTCTGTCTGTCTGTCTGTCTGTCTGTCTGTCTGTTTGTCTGTTTGTCTGTTTGTCTGTTTGTCACCGGCCTACAGGTCACAATTCTAAACCGGTCGTCACGAAACTTCACCAAGTTGTATAGGTCGTCCCAATTGAGAAGCCTATTGTTTTTGTGGTGAAAAGGTCAAAAGATCAACATAGGCCAAAGGTCACCAACTTTGCCAAAATTCGAAAATCTTCAATTTTAATCCGATTGACTTGAAATTTGAAGAGGACTTGCATATATGGTCACTGAATTCAACCACCAAGTATATTTGAGGTCAACATAGGCCAAAAGGTCAACATAGGCCACATTTCTAAAGTCCTCAATTTTCATCTGATTGACTTGAAATTTGAAGAGGACTTGCATAACTGGTCACTGAATTCAACCACCAAGTATATTTGATGTCAACATAGGCTAAAAGGTCAACATAGGACATATTCCTAAAGTCCTCAATTTTCATCTGATTGACTTGAAATTTGAAGAGGACTTGCATATCTGGTCACTGAATTCAACCACCAAGTATATTTGAGGTCAACATAGGCTAAAAGGTCAACATAGGACATATTCCTAAAATCCTCAATTTTCATCGAATTGACTTGAAAATTGGACAGCATTTGCACATTGAGTCACTAAATAGGGAAACAAACTATTTATGAGGTCAAAAAGTCAAAGGTCAACTCAAGGTCAACCTTCCAAAATTATCATTTTTCATCTGAAATATCGTCACTTTTTTCCTATTGACCCGAGCTTTGATCAAGATGGTCAATTTTAATCTTGATGAAATGAACAATTTGCTGTATCAATGGGAAAAAAATTCTTGTAGTGGGGGGGGGGGGGGAGGCGGATTTTGCAAGTACTAGGGCATGCCCGTACTATATCTATATCTAAAATTATATCCCCCCCTCTATTTACATGAAATGGTTTGGTCCATGAAATGTTTTGGTCCATTCGCAACGCCAAAGCGAACGGCGAACGCTTTACATGAAATGGTTTGGTGCATGAAATGTTTTGGTCCATTCGCAACGCCAAAGCGAACGGCGAACGGCTTGCGAGTACAGTGACAATCCCCCCGGGGTTTTTATTAGTTTTAAAACATAGTTTAACGCCAACATAGCGCCAACATAGTTTGCAAACGTGAAATAAATGAATACGCTCTCAAATGTGCCATCCGAGGCAGAGTGTGTCCGCCACGTTCGGCACACGCGATAGCTCGCTGCTCTCTGATTGGTTGAATCGTTTTTTGGACATAGCTCGGTAAGTAATTGTCCGATTAATATGAAACCTTGAAAAGGCACATCCTCGGGTCCCCAGCAATATACCTGGCAAGTTTAAAGTATATCGGACCCGTGGTTGTCGAGAAACAGCGGTCACAGACAAACGTACAAACGTACAAACAAACAAACACACAGAGATTACTGGAATTATAGATAGACTAGGGCATTGCCCGTACTATATCTATATCTAAAATTATATCCCCCCCCTCTATTTACATGAAATGGTTTGGTCCAAAGCGAACGGCTTGCGAGTACGGTGACAATCCCCCCCCTCTATTTACATGCAATGGTTTGGTCCAAAGCGAACGGCTTCCGGAGTTTGGTAAAGAAATCGCCATCGCGTGCACAAACGCGCAGGAAAGCGAATGAATCGCAAATTCGGTTTTATTAGTTTTAAAACATAGTTTAACGCCAACATAGTTTGCAAACGTGAAATAAATGAATACGCTCTCAAATGTGCCATCCGAGGCAGAGTGTGTCCTCCACGTTCGGCACACGCGATCGTTCGCTGCTCTCTGATTGGTTGAATCGTTTTTTGGACATAGCTCGGTAAGTAATTGTCCGATTAATATGAAACCTTGAAAAGGCACATCCTCGGGTCCCCAGCAATATACCTGGCAAGTTAAAAGTATATCGGACCCGTGGTTGTCGAGAAACAGCGGTCACAGACAAACAAACAGACGTACAAACGTACAGACGTACAGAGATTACTGGAATTATAGATAGATTGTGCTCTGCATGACGTCTTCTTTTTGTTTGTTGATATGCGACCAAAACGTCTTCTTCTTCATCCTATTCCTCTACCTCTTCTTCAAATAAAATTAACACCCAAAACACAGTCCATGAACTCTTAATTACGTGTAGACTGCTTAATTACGTTTCGACCCTTAAGACTACCAAGACCCCTGAAGACCCAAAATACCCTTAAAGACCCAAAAGACCCTGAAGACCCAAAAGACCCTGAAGACCCAAAAGCCCCTGAAGACCAAAAAGCCCCTGAAGACACAAAAGATCCCGAAGACCCAAAAGATACTGAAGACCCTAAAGACCCCGAAGACCCAAAACACCCCAAATACCCAAAATACCCTTAAAGGCCCTGAGGATCCAAAATACCCTGAAGACCACAAAGCCCCAGAAGACCCAAATCTCCCCAAAGGTCCAGTGGACCCAAAAGACCCCGAAGACCCAAATGGCCCTGAACACCCAAAAGACCCCGAAGACCCAAAAGACCCAAAAGACCCCGAAGACCCAAAATACTCTGAAGACCCAAAATACCTTTAAGACCCAAAACACCCTGAATACCAAAAAGACCCTGAAGACCCAAAAAGACACAGAAGACCCAAAACACCTCAAAGACCTCAAAGACCCGAAAGACCCTTAAATACCCCCGAAGAACCAAAATACCTGAAAGACCCTTGATGACCCAGAGGAAACAAAAGACCCTTAAGACCCAAAAGCTCCTGAAGACACCGAAGACCCAAAATACTCTGAAGACCCAAAACACCCCAAAGACCAACATACCGTTGAAGGCCCAAATGATCCAAAAGACCCTGAAGACCCAAATGGCCCTGAAGACCCAAAATACAATGAAGACCCAAAGACAATGAAGACCCAAAAGACAATGAAGACCCAAAAGACACCGACATGGTAAAAGATGCCTATCCCTCTGAAACGACGTGGGGTGAGGCACGCAGAGCGCGCCGAGTCACGCTAGTAAATTTATAATTAACTATCTGAAAGCATCCGGCGTTGCCCGGGTTCTTTTTGAATCAATTTACGACTATAATTCAGCTTTTACCCGCGGCCATAGAAGATTGACTACTATAATTCAGCTCTGCTTTTAATTGCCAAATGAGCCCAGCCCGGCCGATGCGGCCTCGACCGGCCTCGGCACCTAGCCTAAAACCTTCCCGGGGCCCGTCCTGACATTTTTAGTTCTTTTTGAATAAATTTACTACTATAATTCAGCTTTTACTCACGGCCATAGAAGATTGACTACTGTAATTCAGCTCGGCTTTGAATTATTGCGAAATGGGCCCAGCCTGGCCAGTGTGGCCTCGACCGGCCTTGCCACCTAGCCGATAACCTTCCCGGGGCCCGTCCCGACATTTTTAGTTCTTTTTGAATAAATTTACTACTATAATTCAGCTTTTACTCGCGGCCATAGAAGATTGACGACTGTAATTCAGCTCGGCTTTGAATTATTGCGAAATGGGCCCAGCCTGGCCAGTGTGGCCTCGACCGGCCTCGCCACCTCGTCTATAATCTTCCCGGGGCCCGTCCCGACATTTTTAGTTCTTTTTGAATAAATTTACTACTATAATTCAGCTTTTACTCGCGGCCATAGAAGATTGACTACTGTAATTCAGCTCGGCTTTGAATTATTGCGAAATGGGCCCAGCCTGGCCAGTGTGGCCTCGACCGGCCTTGCCACCTAGCCGATAACCTTCCCGGGGCCTGTCCCGACATTTTTAGTTCTTTTTGAATAAATTTACTACTATAATTCAGCTTTTACTCGTGGCCGTAGAAGATTGACTACTGTAATTCAGCTCGGCTTTGAATTATTGCGAAATGGGCCCAGCCTGGCCGGTGTGGCCTCGACCGGCCTCGCCACCTCGTCTATAATCTTCCCGGGGCCCGTCCCGACATTTTTTGTTTCAGAGGTTTCCTCCTATCTTTCACCGTTCAGGAGATTAGCGCGTGGAGACAAACAAACAAACAAACAAACAAAAACTTTCTTTTATATATACTAGGGCATGCCCATACTATATATATATATCTAAAATTATATCCCCCCCCTCTATTTACATGAAATGGTTTGGTCCAGCGAACGGCTTGCGTGAACGGAAAGCGAACGGCTTGCGAGTCCGTAAGTCCGGAAGTGACGTCCTCATTTGACTGTCCGGAAGGTCGCATATCGCAGTTACGATGAATCGCAAATTAGTTTTAATTAGTTTTAAAACATAGTTTAACGCCAACATAGTTTGCCAACGTGAAATAAATGAATACGCTCTCAAATGTGCCGTCCGAGGCAGAGTCTGTTCGCCACGTTCGGCACACGTGATAGCTCGCTGCTCTCTGATTGGTTGAATCGTTTTTTGGACATAGCTCGGTAACTACTTCTCCGATTAATATGAAACCTTGAAAAGGCACATCCTCAGGTCCCCAGCAATATATCTGGCAAGTTTCAATTAGATCGGACCCGTGGTTGTCGAGAAACAGCGGTCACAGACACACAGAGATTACTGGAATTATAGATAGATATAGAAGATAGATAATAAATAAGAATAATATAATATATAATATAATAATATATATAATAGAATATAGAATATAGATATATATATTGAAGATAGAAGAAGAAGAAGAAGAAGAAGAATAAATCAATTATAGAACAAATATTATTATATCTAGTGCTATGAAGGCCTTGTGGCCAGACAAACAGGGATACCTGTACAATAGTGTGTACATATAATAGTGTGTTGAAATAAATGAGGGTGTACACCTGAATTAACCCTTTCGTGTTACTTTAAATCCCCAGTTAATCCAAAATGCGAACCAAAACCAAAGGTCGTTTGTTGAAGTAGACCCAGACATGCAGGCAGAAACAGGTGTTTCTCATGGTCAGAGTTCTGGGAGGTGAATCACGTTACTTCCTCCACATGAAGATCACTAACCAGCCTGGGTAGAGTTCACTACCCAAGGGCACAATTCACTACCCAGGGGTACAGAGGTTTATTGTGTAGACTGTGGAGCACACGAGCTCTTCTTTAGGGAGGTTCTCCACTACAGAGGATCATGGGTAAAGAGTGCTGGTCGAGGTCTACAGTACACTGCATTGTGAGAGTGTGGGGTGCAAGGCATCATGGGTAAAGAGTGCTGGTCGAGGTCTACAATATAATACACTGCATTGTGAGTGTGTGGGGTGCAAGGCCGAGCAGGTGTCATACTTTGTGACGGTGCAGGCCTCTTACTGAGTGGGGGCAAGATGAACCCCCTTCAGCCAAACCCATATAACCCCCCGGGTTCTGGTTGTATGTTCAGTATCTGGGGTATTCACACGACAGAGCTGCTGACGGATTTGAGGACAATGTGTAATGGGAGCTTTGGATTTTGCCCAACAGAGACATCTTGCCCCCACTTTGCTCCACAAATGAGTCTCCAGGTCTGCGTGGATGAGCACAAGTCACGGTTTGACTCCACGTGATAAGCTTACACAAACAAACGTCGACTACCTTGATAAAGGTTTGCTCACCATTGCCAAGAGGGAGAAGTATCTGTTACCCGAGTTAAGGTAAATTCTCCATTGATGCTTTAATTCCAGGATCAAGATAACCTTTATCAGTGTTTGCCCGATGCAAACAAAGGTACAGAATGATGCCGAACCCCATCAGGTGACCAACGTCGTCACCACGCGCAGGTGGCGGTGCCAATGAACAGTCACGTGTTATTGGACCCGCCATGATGTACATGTGGCGTTTAAGTCCCACCAAGACATCCTCACCATTCACTAGTTCTGATAACTCTCACCATTCCCCTAGTTCTGATAACTCTCACCATTCCCCTAGTTCTGATAACTCTCACCATTCCCCTAGTTCTGATAACTCTCACCATTCCCCTAGTTCTGATAATCCTCACCATTCCCCTAGTTCTGATAACCCTCACCATTCCCCTAGTTCTGATAACTCTAACCATTCCCCTAGTTCTGATAACCCTCACCATTCCCCTAGTTCTGATAACCCTCACCATTCCCCTAGTTCTGATAACTCTAACCATTCCCCTAGTTCTGATAACCCTCCCCATTCCCCTAGTTCTGATAACCCTCACCATTCCCCTAGTTCTGATAACCCTCACCATTCCCCTAGTTCTGATAACTCTAACCATTCCCCTAGTTCTGATAACCCTCACCATTCCCCTAGTTCTGATAACCCTCACCATTCCCCTAGTTCTGATAACCCTCACCATTCCCCTAGTTCTGATAACCCTCACCATACCCCTAGTTCTGATAACCCTCACCATTCCCCTAGTTCTGATAACCCTCCCCATTCCCCTAGTTCTGATAACCCTCACCATTCCCCTAGTTCTGATAACCCTCACCATTCCCCTAGTTCTGATAACCCTCACCATTCCCCTAGTTCTGATAACCCTCCCCATTCCCCTAGTTCTGATAACCCTCACAATTCCCCTAGTTCTGATAACCCTCACCATACCCCTAGTTCTGATAACCCTCACCATTCCCCTAGTTCTGATAACCCTCCCCATTCCCCTAGTTCTGATAACTCTCACCATTCCCCTAGTTCTGATAACCCTCACCATTCCCCGAGTTCTTATAACCCTCACCATTCCCCTAGTTCTGATAACCCTCACCATTCCCCTAGTTCTGATAACCCTCACCATTCCCCTAGTTCTGATAACCCTCACCATTCCCCTAGTTGTGATAACCCTCACCATTCCCCTAGTTCTGATAACCCTCACCATTCCCCTAGTTCTGATAACTCTCACCATTCCCCTAGTTCTGATAACCCTCACCATTCCCCGAGTTCTTATAACCCTCACCATTCCCCTAGTTCTGATAACCCTCACCATTCCCCTAGTTCTGATAACTCTCACCATTCCCCTAGTTCTGATAACCCTCACCATTCCCCTAGTTCTGATAACCCTCACCATTCCCCTAGTTCTGATAACCCTCACCATTCCCCTTGTTCTGATAACCCTCACCATTCCCCGAGTTCTTATAACCCTCACCATTCCCCTAGTTCTGATAACCCTCACCATTCCCCTAGTTCTGATAACCCTCACCATTCCCCTAGTTCTGATAACCCTCACCATTCCTCTAGTTCTGATAACCCTCACCATTCCCCTAGTTCTGATAACCCTCACCATTCCCCTAGTTCTGATAACCCTCACCATTCCCCTAGTTCTGATAACTCTCACCATTCCCCTAGTTCTGATAACTCTCACCATTCCCCTAGTTCTGATAACCCTCACCATTCCCCTAGTTCTGATAACCCTCACCATTCCCCTAGTTCTGATAACTCTCACCATTCCCCTAGTTCTGATAACTCTCACCATTCCCCTAGTTCTGATAACCCTCACCATTCCCCTAGTTCTGATAACCTTCACCATTCCCCTAGTTCTGATAACCCTCACCATTCCCCTAGTTCTGATAACTCTCACCATTCCCCTAGTTCTGATAACTCTCACCATTCCCCTAGTTCTGATAACTCTTACCATTCCCCTAGTTCTGATAACCCTCACCATTCCCCTAGTTCTGATAACTCTCACCATTCCCCTAGTTCTGATAACCCTCACCATTCCCCTAGTTCTGATAACCCTCACCATTCCCCTAGTTCTGATAACCCTCACCATTCCCCTAGTTCTGATAACCCTCACCATTCCCCTAGTTCTGATAACCTTCACCATTCCCCGAGTTCTGATAACCCTCACCATACCCCTAGTTCTGATAACCCTCACCATTCCCCGAGTTCTTATAACCCTCACCATTCCCCTAGTTCTGATAACCCTCACCATTCCCCTAGTTCTGATAATTCTCACCATTCCCCTAGTTCTGATAACCCTCACCATTCCCCTAGTTCTGATAACCCTTACCATTCCCCTAGTTCTGATAACTCTCACCATTCCCCTAGTTCTGATAACCCTCACCATTCCCCTAGTTCTGATAACTCTCACCATTCCCCTAGTTCTGATAACTCTCACCATTCCCCTAGTTCTGATAACTCTTACCATTCCCCTAGTTCTGATAACCCTCACCATTCCCCTAGTTCTGATAACTCTCACCATTCCCCTAGTTCTGATAACCCTCACCATTCCCCTAGTTCTGATAACCTTCACCATTCCCCTAGTTCTGATAACCCTCACCATTCCCCTAGTTCTGATAACCCTCACCATACCCCTAGTTCTGATAACCCTCACCATTCCCCTAGTTCTGATAACCTTCACCATTCCCCTAGTTCTGATAACTCTCACCATTCCCCTAGTTCTGATAACCCTCACCATTCCCCTAGTTCTGATAACCCTCACCATTCCCCTAGTTCTGATAACCTTCACCATTCCCCTAGTTCTGATAACCCTCACCATTCCCCTAGTTCTGATAACCCTCACCATTCCCCTAGTTGTGATAACCCTCACCATACCCCTAGCTCTGATAACCCTCACCATACCCCTAGTTCTGATAACCCTCACCATTCCCCTAGTTCTGATAACCCTCACCATTCCCCTAGTTCTGATAACCCTCACCATTCCCCTAGTTCTGATAACCCTCCCCATTCCCCTAGTTCTGATAAGCCTCACCATACCCCTAGTTCTGATAACCCTCACCATACCCCTAGTTCTGATAACCCTCCCCATTCCCCTAGTTCTGATAACCTTCACCATTCCCCTAGTTCTGATAACCCTCACCATACCCCTAGTTCTGATAACCCTCACCATTCCCCTAGTTCTGATAACCCTCCCCATTCCCCTAGTTCTGATAACCCTCACCATTCCCCTAGTTCTGATAACCTTCACCATTCCCCTAGTTCTGATAACCCTCACCATTCCCCTAGTTCTGATAACCCTCCCCATTCCCCTAGTTCTGATAACCCTCACCATACCCCTAGTTCTGATAACCCTCACCATACCCCTAGTTCTGATAACCTCACCATTCCCCTAGTTCTGATAACCCTCACCATACCCCTAGTTCTGATAACCCTCCCCATCCCCCTATTTCTGATAACCCTCACCATTCCCCTAGTTCTGATAACCCTCACCATACCCCTAGTTCTGATAACCCTCACCATTCCCCTAGTTCTGATAACCCTCCCCATTCCCCTAGTTCTGATAACCCTCACCATACCCCTAGTTCTGATAACCCTCACCATACCCCTAGTTCTGATAACCCTCACCATTCCCCTAGTTCTGATAACCTTCACCATACCCCTAGTTCTGATAACCCTCACCATTCCCCTAGTTCTGATAACCCTCACCATTCCCCTAGTTCTGATAACCCTCACCATTGCCCTAGTTCTGATAACCCTCACCATACCCCTAGTTCTGATAACCCTCACCATTCCCCTAGTTCTGATAACTCTCACCATTCCCCTAGTTCTGATAACCCTCACCATACCCCTAGTTCTGATAACCCTCACCATACCCCTAGTTCTGATAACCCTCACCATTCCCCTAGTTCTGATAACCCTCACCATTCCCCTAGTTCTGATAACCCTCACCATTCCCCTAGTTCTGATAACCCTCACCATTCCCCTAGTTCTGATAACCCTCACCATTCCCCTAGTTCTGATAACCCTCACCATTCCCCTAGTTCTGATAACCCTCACCATTCCCCTAGTTCTGATAACTCTCACCATTCCCCTAGTTCTTATAACCCTCACCATTCCCCTAGTTCTGATAACCTTCACCATTCCCCTAGTTCTGATAACTCTCACCATTCCCCTAGTTCTGATAACTCTCACCATTCCCCTAGTTGTGATAACTCTCACCATTCCCCTAGTTGTGATAACCCTCACCATTCCCCTAGTTCTGATAACCCTCACCATACCCCTAGTTCTGATAACCCTCACCATTCCCCTAGTTGTGATAACCCTCACCATTCCCCTAGTTCTGATAACCCTCACCATACCCCTAGTTCTGATAACCCTCACCATTCCCCTAGTTCTGATAACCCTCACCATTCCCCTAGTTGTGATAACCCTCACCATTCCCCTAGTTCTGATAACCCTCACCATTCCCCTAGTTCTGATAACCCTCACCATTCCCCTAGTTCTGATAACCCTCACCATTCCCCTAGTTCTGATAACCCTCACCATTCCCCTAGTTCTGATAACCCTCACCATTCCCCTAGTTCTGATAACCCTCACCATTCCCCTAGTTCTGATAACCCTCACCATTCCCCTAGTTCTGATAACCCTCACCATTCCCCTAGTTCTGATAACCCTCACCATTCCCCTAGTTCTGATAACCCTCACCATTCCCCTAGTTCTGATAACCCTCACCATTCCCCTAGTTCTGATAACCCTCACCATTCCCCTAGTTCTGATAACCCTCACCATTCCCCTAGTTCTGATAACCCTCACCATTCCCCTAGTTCTTATAACCCTCACCATTCCCCTAGTTCTGATAACCCTCACCATTCCCCTAGTTCTTATAACCCTCACCATTCCCCTAGTTCTGATAACTCTCACCATTCCCCTAGTTCTGATAACCCTCACCATTCCCCTAGTTCTGATAACCCTCACCATTCCCCTAGTTCTGATAACCCTCACCATTCCCCTAGTTCTGATAACCCTCACCATTCCCCTAGTTCTGATAACCCTCACCATTCCCCTAGTTCTGATAACCCTCACCATTCCCCTAGTTCTGATAACCCTCACCATTCCCCTAGTTCTGATAACCCTCACCATACCCCTAGTTCTGATAACCCTCACCATACCCCTAGTTCTGATAACCCTCACCATACCCCTAGTTCTGATAACCCTCACCATTCCCCTAGTTCTGATAACCCTCACCATACCCCTAGTTCTGATAACCCTCCCCATTCCCCTAGTTCTGATAACCCTCACCATACCCCTAGTTCTGATAACCCTCACCATTCCCCTAGTTCTGATAACCCTCACCATTCCCCTAGTTCTGATAACCCTCACCATACCCCTAGTTCTGATAACCCTCACCATTCCCCTAGTTCTGATAACCCTCACCATTCCCCTAGTTCTGATAACCCTCACCATACCCCTAGTTCTGATAACCCTCACCATTCCCCTAGTTCTGATAACCCTCCCCATTCCCCTAGTTCTGATAACCCTCACCATACCCCTAGTTCTGATAACCCTCACCATACCCCTAGTTCTGATAACCCTCACCATTCCCCTAGTTCTGATAACCCTCACCATTCCCCTAGTTCTGATAACCCTCACCATTCCCCTAGTTCTGATAACCCTCACCATTCCCCTAGTTCTGATAACCCTCCCCATTCCCCTAGTTCTGATAACCCTCACCATTCCCCTAGTTCTGATAACCCTCACCATACCCCTAGTTCTGATAACCCTCACCATTCCCCTAGTTCTGATAACCCTCCCCATTCCCCTAGTTCTGATAACCCTCACCATACCCCTAGTTCTGATAACCCTCACCATACCCCTAGTTCTGATAACCCTCACCATTCCCCTAGTTCTGATAACCCTCACCATACCCCTAGTTCTGATAACCCTCACCATTCCCCTAGTTCTGATAACCCTCACCATTCCCCTAGTTCTGATAACCCTCACCATTCCCCTAGTTCTGATAACTCTCACCATTCCCCTAGTTCTGATAACCCTCACCATTCCCCTAGTTCTGATAACCCTCACCATACCCCTAGTTCTGATAACCCTCACCATTCCCCTAGTTCTGATAACCCTCACCATTCCCCTAGTTCTGATAACCCTCCCCATTCCCCTAGTTCTGATAACCCTCACCATTCCCCTAGTTCTGATAACCCTCCCCATTCCCCTAGTTCTGATAACCCTCACCATACCCCTAGTTCTGATAACCCTCACCATACCCCTAGTTCTGATAACCCTCACCATACCCCTAGTTCTGATAACCCTCACCATTCCCCTAGTTCTGATAACCCTCACCATTCCCCTAGTTCTGATAACCCTCACCATACCCCTAGTTCTGATAATCCTCACCATACCCCTAGTTCTGATAACCCTCACCATACCCCTAGTTCTGATAACCCTCACCATTCCCCTAGTTCTGATAACCCTCACCATACCCCTAGTTCTGATAACCCTCACCATTCCCCTAGTTCTGATAACCCTCACCATTCCCCTAGTTCTGATAACCCTCACCATTCCCCTAGTTCTGATAACCCTCCCCATTCCCCTAGTTCTGATAACCCTCACCATACCCCTAGTTCTGATAACCCTCACCATACCCCTAGTTCTGATAACCCTCACCATTCCCCTAGTTCTGATAACCCTCACCATTCCCCTAGTTCTGATAACCCTCACCATTCCCCTAGTTCTGATAACCCTCACCATTCCCCTAGTTCTGATAACCCTCACCATTCCCCTAGTTCTGATAACCCTCACCATTCCCCTAGTTCTGATAACCCTCCCCATTCCCCTAGTTCTGATAACCCTCACCATTCCCCTAGTTCTGATAACCCTCACCATTCCCCTAGTTCTGATAACCCTCACCATTCCCCTAGTTCTGATAACCCTCCCCATTCCCCTAGTTCTGATAACCCTCACCATACCCCTAGTTCTGATAACCCTCACCATACCCCTAGTTCTGATAACCCTCACCATTCCCCTAGTTCTGATAACCCTCACCATACCCCTAGTTCTGATAACCCTCACCATTCCCCTAGTTCTGATAACCCTCACCATTCCCCTAGTTCTGATAACCCTAACCATTCCCCTAGTTCTGATAACCCTCACCATTCCCCTAGTTCTGATAACCTTCACCATTCCCCTAGTTCTGATAACCCTCACCATTCCCCTAGTTCTGATAACCCTCACCATACCCCTAGTTCTGATAACCCTCACCATTCCCCTAGTTCTGATAACCTTCACCATTCCCCTAGTTCTGATAACCCTCACCATTCCCCTAGTTCTGATAACCTTCACCATTCCCCTAGTTCTGATAAGCCTCACCATACCCCTAGTTCTGATAACCCTCACCATTCCCCTAGTTCTGATAACCTTCACCATTCCCCTAGTTCTGATAACTCTCACCATTCCCCTAGTTCTGATAACTCTCACCATTCCCCTAGTTGTGATAACCCTCACCATTCCCCTAGTTCTGATAACCCTCACCATACCCCTAGTTCTGATAACCCTCACCATTCCCCTAGTTCTGATAACCTTCACCATTCCCCTAGTTCTGATAACCCTCACCATTCCCCTAGTTCTGATAACCTTCACCATTCCCCTAGTTCTGATAACTCTCACCATTCCCCTAGTTCTGATAACTCTCACCATTCCCCTAGTTGTGATAACCCTCACCATTCCCCTAGTTGTGATAACCCTCACCATTCCCCTAGTTCTGATAACCCTCACCATACCCCTAGTTCTGA
Organism: Myxine glutinosa; assembly: GCF_964187855.1. Lineage (NCBI taxonomy): Eukaryota > Metazoa > Chordata > Myxini > Myxiniformes > Myxinidae > Myxine > Myxine glutinosa. Next base: position 407,935,841 of record NC_136261.1, on the reverse strand, counting down.
TAACCCTCACCATTCCCCTAGTTCTGATAACCCTCACCATTCCCCTAGTTCTGATAACCCTCACCATTCCCCTAGTTCTGATAACCCTCACCATTCCCCTAGTTCTGATAACCCTCACCATTCCCCTAGTTCTGATAACCCTCACCATTCCCCTAGTTCTGATAACTCTCACCATTCCCCTAGTTCTGATAACCCTCACCATTCCCCTAGTTCTGATAACCCTCACCATTCCCCTAGTTCTGATAACCCTCACCATTCCCCTAGTTCTGATAACCCTCACCATTCCCCTAGTTCTGATAACCCTCACCATTCCCCTAGTTCTGATAACCCTCACCATTCCCCTAGTTCTGATAACCCTCACCATTCCCCTAGTTCTGATAACCCTCACCATTCCCCTAGTTCTGATAACCCTCACCATTCCCCTAGTTCTGATAACCTTCACCATTCCCCTAGTTCTGATAACCCTCACCATTCCCCTAGTTCTGATAACCCTCACCATTCCCCTAGTTCTGATAACCCTCACCATTCCCCTAGTTCTGATAACCCTCACCATTCCCCTAGTTCTGATAACCCTCACCATTCCCCTAGTTCTGATAACCCTCACCATTCCCCTAGTTCTGATAACCTTCACCATTCCCCTAGTTCTGATAACCCTCACCATTCCCCTAGTTCTGATAACCCTCACCATTCCCCTAGTTCTGATAACCCTCACCATTCCCCTAGTTCTGATAACCCTCACCATTCCCCTAGTTCTGATAACCCTCACCATTCCCCTAGTTCTGATAACTCTCACCATTCCCCTAGTTCTGATAACCCTCACCATTCCCCTAGTTCTGATAACCCTCACCATTCCCCTAGTTCTGATAACCCTCACCATACCCCTAGTTCTGATAACCCTCACCATTCCTCTAGTTCTGATAACCCTCACCATTCCCCTAGTTCTGATAACCCTCACCATTCCCCTAGTTCTGATAACCCTCACCATTCCCCTAGTTCTGATAACCCTCACCATTCCCCTAGTTCTGATAACCCTCACCATTCCCCTAGTTCTGATAACCCTCACCATTCCCCTAGTTCTGATAACTCTCACCATTCCCCTAGTTCTGATAACCCTCACCATTCCCCTAGTTCTGATAACCCTCACCATTCCCCTAGTTCTGATAACCCTCACCATTCCCCTAGTTCTGATAACCCACCCTAGTTCTGATAACCCTCCCCATTCCCCTAGTTCTGATAACCCTCACCATTCCCCTAGTTCTGATAACCCTCACCATTCCCCTAGTTCTGATAACCCTCACCATTCCCCTAGTTCTGATAACCCTCACCATTCCCCTAGTTCTGATAACCCTCACCATTCCCCTAGTTCTGATAACTCTCACCATTCCCCTAGTTCTGATAACCCTCACCATTCCCCTAGTTCTGATAACCCTCACCATTCCCCTAGTTCTGATAACCCTCACCATTCCCCTAGTTCTGATAACCCACCCTCGTTCTGATAACCCTCACCATTCCCCTAGTTCTGATAACCCTCACCATACCCCTAGTTCTGATAACCCTCACCATTCCCCTAGTTGTGATAACCCTCACCATTCCCCTAGTTCTGATAACCCTCACCATTCCCCTAGTTCTGATAACCCTCACCATTCCCCTAGTTCTGATAACCCTCACCATTCCCCTAGTTCTGATAACCCTCACCATTCCCCTAGTTCTGATAACTCTCACCATTCCCCTAGTTCTGATAACCCTCACCATTCCCCTAGTTCTGATAACCCTCACCATTCCCCTAGTTCTGATAACCCTCACCATTCCCCTAGTTCTGATAACCCTCACCATTCCCCTAGTTCTGATAACCCTCACCATTCCCCTAGTTCTGATAACCCTCACCATTCACCTTGTTCTGATAACCCTCACCATTCCCCTAGTTCTGATAACCCTCACCATTCCCCTAGTTCGGATAACCCTCACCATTCCCGTAGTTCTGATAACCCTCACCATTCCCCTAGTTCTGATAACCCTCACCATTCCCCTAGTTCTGATAACCCTCACCATTCCCCTAGTTCTGATAACCCTCACCATTCCCCTAGTTCTGATAACTCTCACCATTCCCCTAGTTCTGATAACCCTCACCATTCCCCTAGTTCTGATAACCCTCACCATTCCCCTAGTTCTGATAACCCTCACCATTCCCCTAGTTCTGATAACCCTCACCATTCCCCTAGTTCTGATAACCCTCACCATTCCCCTAGTTCTGATAACCCTCACCATTCCCCTAGTTCTGATAACCCTCACCATTCCCCTAGTTCTGATAACCCTCACCATTCCCCTAGTTCTGATAACTCTCACCATTCCCCTAGTTCTGATAACCCTCACCATTCCCCTAGTTCTGATAACCCTCACCATTCCCCTAGTTCTGATAACCCACCCTAGTTCTGATAACCCTCCCCATTCCCCTAGTTCTGATAACCCTCACCATACCCCTAGTTCTGATAACCCTCACCATACCCCTAGTTCTGATAACCCTCACCATTCCCCTAGTTCTGATAACCCTCACCATACCCCTAGTTCTGATAACCCTCACCATTCCCCTAGTTCTGATAACCCTCACCATTCCCCTAGTTCTGATAACCCTCACCATTCCCCTAGTTCTGATAACCCTCACCATTCCCCTAGTTCTGATAACCCTCCCCATTCCCCTAGTTCTGATAACCCTCACCATACCCCTAGTTCTGATAACCCTCACCATACCCCTAGTTCTGATAACCCTCACCATTCCCCTAGTTCTGATAACCCTCACCATTCCCCTAGTTCTGATAACCCTCACCATACCCCTAGTCCTGATAACCCTCACCATACCCCTAGTTCTGATAACCCTCACCATACCCCTAGTTCTGATAACCCTCACCATTCCCCTAGTTCTGATAACCCTCACCATACCCCTAGTTCTGATAACCCTCACCATACCCCTAGTTCTGATAACCCTCACCATTCCCCTAGTTCTGATAACCCTCACCATTCCCCTAGTTCTGATAACCCTCACCATTCCCCGAGTTCTGATAACCCTCCCCATTCCCCTAGTTCTGATAACCCTCACCATACCCCTAGTTCTGATAACCCTCACCATTCCCCTAGTTCTGATAACCCTCACCATTCCCCTAGTTCTGATAACCCTCACCATACCCCTAGTTCTGATAACCCTCACCATACCCCTAGTTCTGATAACCCTCCCCATTCCCCTAGTTCTGATAACCCTCCCCATACCCCTAGTTCTGATAACCCTCCCCATTCCCCTAGTTCTGATAACCCTCCCCATACCCCTAGTTCTGATAACCCTCACCATTCCCCTAGTTCTGATAACCCTCACCATTCCCCTAGTTCTGATAACCCTCACCATACCCCTAGTTCTGATAACCCTCACCATTCCCCTAGTTCTGATAACCCTCCCCATTCCCCTAGTTCTGATAACCCTCACCATTCCCCTAGTTCTGATAACCCTCACCATTCCCCTAGTTCTGATAACCCTCCCCATTCCCCTAGTTCTGATAACCCTCACCATACCCCTAGTTCTGATAACCCTCACCATACCCCTAGTTCTGATAACCCTCACCATTCCCCTAGTTCTGATAACCCTCACCATACCCCTAGTTCTGATAACCCTCACCATTCCCCTAGTTCTGATAACCCTCACCATTCCCCTAGTTCTGATAACCCTCACCATTCCCCTAGTTCTGATAACCCTCCCCATTCCCCTAGTTCTGATAACCCTCACCATACCCCTAGTTCTGATAACCCTCACCATACCCCTAGTTCTGATAACCCTCACCATTCCCCTAGTTCTGATAACCCTCACCATTCCCCTAGTTCTGATAACCCTCACCATTCCCCTAGTTCTGATAACCCTCACCATTCCCCTAGTTCTGATAACTCTCACCATTCCCCTAGTTCTGATAACCCTCACCATTCCCCTAGTTCTGATAACCTTCACCATTCCCCTAGTTCTGATAACTCTCACCATTCCCCTAGTTCTGATAACTCTCACCATTCCCCTAGTTCTGATAACCCTCACCATTCCCCTAGTTCTGATAACTCTCACCATTCCCCTAGTTCTGATAACCTCACCATTCCCCTAGTTCTGATAACCTCACCATTCCCCTAGTTCTGATAACCCTCACCATTCCCCTAGTTCTGATAACCCTAACCATTCCCCTAGTTCTGATAACCCTCACCATACCCCTAGTTCTGATAACCCTCACCATACCCCTTGTTCTGATAACCCTCACCATTCCCCTAGTTCTGATAACCTTCACCATTCCCCTAGTTCTGATAACTCTCACCATTCCCCTAGTTCTGATAACTCTCACCATTCCCCTAGTTCTGATAACCCTCACCATTCCCCTAGTTCTGATAACTCTCACCATTCCCCTAGTTCTGATAACCCTCACCATTCCCCTAGTTCTGATAACCTTCACCATTCCCCTAGTTCTGATAACTCTCACCATTCCCCTAGTTCTGATAACTCTCACCATTCCCCTAGTTCTGATAACCCTCACCATTCCCCTAGTTCTGATAACCCACCCTAGTTCTGATAACCCTCCCCATTCCCCTAGTTCTGATAACCCTCACCATACCCCTAGTTCTGATAACCCTCACCATACCCCTAGTTCTGATAACCCTCACCATTCCCCTAGTTCTGATAACCCTCACCATACCCCTAGTTCTGATAACCCTCACCATTCCCCTAGTTCTGATAACCCTCACTATTCCCCTAGTTCTGATAACCCTCACCATTCCCCTAGTTCTGATAACCCTCACCATTCCCCTAGTTCTGATAACCCTCACCATTCCCCTAGTTCTGATAACCTTCACCATTCCCCTAGTTCTGATAACTCTCACCATTCCCCTAGTTCTGATAACTCTCACCATTCCCCTAGTTCTGATAACCCTCACCATTCCCCTAGTTCTGATAACTCTCACCATTCCCCTAGTTCTGATAACCCTCACCATTCCCCTAGTTCTGATAACCTTCACCATTCCCCTAGTTCTGATAACTCTCACCATTCCCCTAGTTCTGATAACTCTCACCATTCCCCTAGTTCTGATAACCCTCACCATTCCCCTAGTTCTGATAACCCTCACCATACCCCTAGTTCTGATAACCCTCACCATTCCCCTAGTTCTGATAACCTTCACCATTCCCCTAGTTCTGATAACCCTCACCATTCCCCTAGTTCTGATAACCCTCACCATACCCCTAGTTCTGATAACCTTCACCATTCCCCTAGTTCTGATAACCCTCACCATTCCCCTAGTTCTGATAACCCTCACCATTCCCCTAGTTCTGATAACCCTCACCATTCCCCTAGTTATGATAACCCTCACCATTCCCCTAGTTCTGATAACCCTCACCATTCCCCTAGTTCTGATAACCCTCACCATTCCCCTAGTTCTGATAACTCTTACCATTCCCCTAGTTATACGGCAGTCTCACCATTCCCTAGTTATACGGCCGTCTCCCCATTCCCCTAGTTATATGGCCGTCTCACCATTCCCCTAGTTATACGGCCGTCTCACCATTCCCCTAGTTATATGGCCGTCTCACCATTCCCCTAGTTATATGGCCGTCTCCCCATTCCCCTAGTTATATGGCCGTCTCACCATTCCCCTAGTTATATGGCCGTCTCACCATTCCCCTAGTTATATGGCCGTCTCACCATTCCCCTAGTTATATGGCCCTCTCACCAATCCCAAAGTTATATGGCCCTCTCACCAATCCCCTAGTTATATGGCCGTCTCACCATTCCCCTAGTTATATGGCCGTCTTACCAATCCCAAAGTGATATGGCCCTCTCACCAATCCCCTCGTTATATGGCCGTTTCACTATTTCCTTAGTTATATGGCCCTCTCACCAATCCCCTAGTTATATGGGCGTCTCACAATTCCCCTAGTTATATGGCCGTCTCCCCATTCCCCTAGTTATATGGCCGTCTCCCCATTCCCCTAGTTATACGGCCGTCTCCCCATTCCCTAGTTATACGGCCGTCTCACCATTCCCCTAGTTATATGGCCGTCTCACCATTCCCCTAGTTATATGGCCGTCTCACCATTCCCCTAGTTATGTTATATGGCCGTCTCACCATTCCCCTAGTTATATGGCCCTCTCACCAATCCCAAAGTTATATGGCCCTCTCACCAATCCCCTAGTTATATGGCCGTCTCACCATTCCCCTAGTTATATGGCAGTCTCACCATTCCCCTAGTTATATGGCCGTCTCACCAATCCCAAAGTTATATGGCCCTCTCATCAATCCCCTAGTTATATGGCCGTCTCACCATTCCCCTAGTTACATGGCCGTCTCACAATTCCCCTAGTTATATGGCCGTCTCACCATTCCCCTAGTTATATGGGCGTCTCACAATTCCCCCAGTTATATGGCCGTCTCACCATTCCCCTAGTTATATGGCCGTCTCACCATTCCCCTAGTTATATGGGCGTCTCACAATTCCCCTAGTTATATGGCCGTCTCACCATTCCCCTAGTTATATGGCCCTCTCACCAATCCCCTAGTTATATGGCCGTCTCACCATTCCCCTAGTCATATGGGCGTCTCACAATTCCCCTAGTTATATGGCCGTCTCACCATTCCCCTAGTTATATGGGCGTCTCACAATTCCCCTAGTTACATGGCCGTCTCACCATTCCGCTAGTTATATGGGCGTCTCACAATTCCCCTAGTTATATGGCCGTCTCACCATTCCCCTAGTTATATGGCCCTCTCACCATTCCCCTAGTTATATGGCCGTCTCACCATTCCCCTAGTTATGTTATATGGCCGTCTCACCATTCCCCTAGTTACATGGCCGTCTCACAATTCCCCTAGTTATATGGCCGTCTCACCATTCCCCTAGTTATATGGGCGTCTCACAATTCCCCTAGTTATATGGCCGTCTCACCATTCCCCTAGTTATATGGCCCTCTCACCAATCACCTAGTTATATGGCCGTCTCACCATTCCCCTAGTTATATGGGCGTCTCACAATTCCCCTAGTTATATGGCCGTCTCACCATTCCCCTAGTTATATGGGCGTCTCACAATTCCCCTAGTTACATGGCCGTCTCACCATTCCCCTAGTTATATGGGCGTCTCACAATTCCCCTAGTTATATGGCCGTCTCACCATTCCCCTAGTTATATGGCCCTCTCACCATTCCCCTAGTTATATGGCCGTCTCACCATTCCCCTAGTTATGTTATATGGCCGTCTCACCATTCCCCTAGTTA